>NW_024712557.1:0-16539 GCF_018991925.1 Homarus americanus
GGGGTGTCATTGGTGTGCCTGGGAGTGTCAGAGGTGTGCCTGGGGTGTGTCAGAGGTGTGCCTGGGGTGTCAGAGGGTGCCTGGGAGTGTCAGGGGAGAACCAGGGTGTAGAGGTGTGCCTGGAGTCAGAGGGTGTGCCTGGGAATGTCAGGTTTGCCTGGCAGTGTCTGAGGTGTGCCTGGGAGTGTCTGGGGGTTGTACCTGGGAGTGTCTTTGGTGTACATAGGTGTCAGAGGTGTATCTGGCAGTGTCAGCGGTGTGCCTGGGAGTGTCAGGGGTGTACCTGGGAGTGTCAGAGGTGTGCCTGGGAGTGTCAGAGGTGTGCCTGGGGTGTCTGGGGTGTGTGCCTGGGAGTGTCTGGTGTGCCTGGGGTGTCTGAGGTGTGCCTGGGGTGTCAGAGTGGTGCCTGGGAGTGTCAGAGTGTGCCTGGGGAGTGTCAGGTGTGCCCTGGAGGTGTCAGGGGGTGCTGGAAGTGTCAGAGGTGTCGGAGTGTCCTGAGGTGTACCTGGGATTGTAGAGTGTACCTTGAAGTGTCATATGGTGTGCCTGGGATGTCAGAGGTGTGCACTGGGAGTGTCAGAGGAATACTTGTAAGTGTCAGAGGTTGTACGGATTGTCAGTGAGCGTTCTGCAGGAATTGTCAGAGGTGTACCTGGGGTGTCATTGGTGTGCCTGGGGTGTCAGAGGTGTGCCTGGGAGTGTCAGGGTGCCTGGGGAAGTGTCAGAGGTGTACCTGGGGTGCCTCAGGTGTACCTGGGAGTGTCAGAGGTGTGCCTGGGAGTGTCAGGAGTGTAACTGGGAGTGTCAGGGGTGTGCCTGGTGGTGACAGCGGTGTATCTGGGAGTGTCATAGGTGTACCTGAGTGTCTGGGGTGCCTGGGGTGTCTGGGGTGTACCTGGAAGTGTCTGGGGTGTGCCTGGGGTGTCAGAGGTGTGCCAGGGAGTGTGGGGTGAACCAGGGGTGTCAGAGGACAACCAGGGAGTGTCTGATGTGTGCCTGGGGAGTGTGGGTGTGCCTGGAGTATCTGGGGTGTGTACCTGGGGTGTCAAGGTGTAACTGGTAGTGTCATTGGTGTGCCTGGAGTGTCAGGAGGTGTATCTGGAGTGTCAGAGGTGTGCCTGGGAGTTATCAGAGATGTACCTGGGAGTGTCAGAGGTGTACCTGGGAGTTCAGAGTGTGCCTGGGAGTGTCAGAGGTGTTCCTGGGGGTGTCAGAGGTGTACCTGGGAGTGTCAGAGGTGTGCAAGTGTCAGAGGTGTATCTGGAAGTGTCAGAGGTGTGCCTGGGGTGTCATTGGTGTGCCTGGGGAGTGTCTGGTGGTGTGCCTGGGGGTGTCAGAGTGTGCCTGGAAGTGTCAGGGGTGTGCCTGGAAGTGTCAAGGGGTGTGCCTGGGAGTGCAGGTGTGCCTGGGATTGTCAGAGGTGTGCCTGGGAGTATCAGGGAGTGTAACTGGGAGTGTCAGGGGTGTGCACCAAATTGACAGCGGTGTATCCTGGGAGTGTCAGAGGTGTGCCTGGGGTGTCTGAGGTGTGCCTGGGGTGTCTGGGGTGTGCCTGGAAGTGTCTGGGGTGTGCACCAGGTGTCAGAGGTGTGCCAGGAGTGTTGGGGGTGTACCAGGGGTGTCAGAGGGACAGCCAGGGTGCTGATGTGTGCCTGGGAGTATGGGAGTGTGCCTGGAAGTATCTGAGGTGTGCCTGAGAGTGTCAGAGGTGTAACTGGTAGTGTCATTGGTGTGCCTGGGTGTCAGAGGTGTATCTGGAGGTGTCAGGAGGTGTGCCTGGGATGTCATGAGAGATGTGCCTGAGAGTGTCAGGGGTGTGCCTGGGAGTGTCAGAGGTGTGCCTGGGAGAGTCAGAGGTGTTCCTGAGGTGTCAGAGGTGTGCCTGGGGATGTCAGAGGTGTGCCTGGGGGTGTCAGAGGTGTATCTGGAAGTGTCAGGGGTGTTGCTGGGTGTCATTGGTGTGCCTGGGGTGTCGTTGGTGTGCCTGGGGTGTCAGAGGTGTGCCTGGAAGTGTCAGGGGTGTGCCTGGAGGTGTCAAGGTGTGCCTGGGAGTGCCTCAGGGCCTACTGGGATTGTCAGAGGTGTGCCTGGGGTATCAGGAGTGTAACTGGGGTGTCAGGGGTGTACCTGGAATTGACAGCGGTGTATCTGGGAGTGTCAGAGGTGTGCCTGGGGAGTGTCTGAGGTGTGCCTGGGGTGTCTGGTGTGCCTGGAGTGTCTGAGGTGTGCCTGGGGAGTGTCAGAGGTGTGCCAGGGGGAGTGTTAGAGGTGAACCAGGGGAGTGTCAGAGGGACAACCAGGGAGTGTCTGATGTGCCTGGGAGTATCGGAGGTGTACCTGGGAAGTATCAGGTGTACCGGGAGTGTCAGAGGTGTAACTGGTAGTGTCATTGGTGTACCTGGAAGTGTCAGAGGTGATCTGGAAGTGTCAGAGGTGTACCTGGGAGTATCAGAGATGTGCCTGAGAGTGTCAGAGTGTGCAGAGTTCAGAGGTGTACCTGGGAGGTGCAGAGGTGTCAGAGGTGTGCCTGGGAGTGTCAGGGTGTACCTGGGAGTGTCAGAGGTGTATCTGGAAGTGTCAGAGGGTGTGCCTGGGAGTGTCGTGGTGTGCCTGGGGTGTCATTGGTGTGCCTGGGAGTGTCATGGTGTGCCTTGGGTGTCAGAGGTGTGCCGGAGGTGTCAGAGGTGTGCCTGGGAGTGTCAGAGGTGCACTTGGGAGTGTCAGGGTGCTGCTGGGAGTGTCTGAGGTGTACCTGGGGTGGCTGGGCTGTGCCTGGGGTGTCTGGGGTGTGCCTGGGGTCTGGGGTGTGCCTGGCAGTGTCAGAGGAGTACCGGGGAGTGTCACAGGTGTACCTGGGAATGTCGGAGGACCTGGGGTGTCAGGGGTGTGCCTGGGAGTGTCAGAGATGTGCCTGGGAGTGTCTGAGGTGTGCAAGTGTCTGAGGTGTGCCTGGGAGTGTCAGGGTGTGCCTGGGGTGTCAGAGTAGTGCCTGCAGGTGTCAGAGGTGTGCCTGGGAGTGTCAGAGGTGTGCCTGGGGTGTCAGGGTGCCTGGGGTGTCAGGAGAACCAGGAGGAGTGTAAGAGGTGTACCTGGGAGAGTCAGAGGTGTGCCTGGGGAATGTCAGAGGTTTTCCTGGCAGTGTCTGAGTGTGCCTGGGGTGTCTGAGGTTTACCTGGGGTGTCAGAGGTGTGCCTTGGAGTGTCAGAGGTGTGCCTGGGGTGTCAGAGGTGCACTTGGGGTGTCACAGGTGCACCTGGGGAGTGTCTGAGGTGTACGTGGTGTCTGAGGCTGTGCCTGGGGTGTCTGAGGTGTGCCTGGCGTGTCTGGTGTGCCTGGGGTGTCAGAGATGTGCCTGGAGGTGTCAGGGGTGTACCTGGAGTCAGAGGTGTGCCTGGGATTGTCTGGGGTGTACCTGTGATTGTCAGAGGTGTATCTTGCAGTGTCATCAGGGGTGCCTGGGGTGTCAGAGGTGTGACCTGGGAGTGTCAGAATGCCTGGGAGTGTCAGAGGGTGTTCCTGGGATTGTGGTGGCACCTGGGGAGTGTGGTGTTGTACCGGTGTCAGAGGTGTACCTGGAAGTGTCAGGGGTGTGCCTGGAAGTGTCAGAGG
The DNA here is from genome assembly GCF_018991925.1 of Homarus americanus. Classification (NCBI taxonomy): domain Eukaryota; kingdom Metazoa; phylum Arthropoda; class Malacostraca; order Decapoda; family Nephropidae; genus Homarus; species Homarus americanus. The sequence goes on from NW_024712557.1 coordinate 3,610, forward strand.
TGTGCCTGGAGTGCCTCAGGTGTGTGGGATTGTCAGGAGGTGTGCCTGGGAGTATCAGGTGTGACTGTTGAGTGTCAGGGTGTGCCAGTGACAGGGTGTGTCTGGGAGTGTGAGGTGTGCCTGGGGTGTCTGAGGGGTGTACCTGGGGTGTCTGAGGTGTGCCTGGGTGTGGGGTGTGCCTGGGGTGTCAGAGGTGTGCCCAGGGGTGTGGGGTGAACCAGGGGTGTCAGAGGACAACCAGGGGTGTCTGATGTGTGCCTGGGAGTATCAGGTGTGCCTGGAGTATCGGAGGTGTGCCTGAGGAGTGTCAGAGGTGTGACTGGTAGTGTCATTGGTGTGCCTGGAAGTGTCAGGGGGTGTATCTGGAAGTATCAGAGGTGTGCCTGGGATTATCAGAGATGTGCCTGAGGTGTCAGAGGTGTACCTGGGAGTGTCAGAGGTGTACCTGGGAGGAGTCAGAGGTGTTCCTGGGGTGTCAGAGGTGTACCTGGGGTGTCAGAGGTGTGCCTGGGAGTGTCAGAGGTGTGTCTGGAGGTGTCAGAGGTGTGCCTGGGAGTGTCATTGGTGCCTGGGGAGTGTCATTGGTGTGCCTGGGAGTGTCAGAGGTGTGTCCTGGAGTGTCAGGGGGTGTGCAAGTGTCAAAGTGTGCCTGGGAGTGCCTCAGGTGTGCCTGGGATTGTCAGAGGTGTGCCTGGGAGTGTCAGGGTGTAACTGGGAGTGTCAGGGGTGTGCCTGGGGTGTGGCAGTGTACCTGGGAGTGGCTGAGCTGTACCTGGGGAGTGTCTGAGGTGTGCCTGGCAGTGTCTGGGGTGTACCTGCAGTGTCAGAGGAGTACCTGGGAGTGTCAGGGTGTGCCTGGGAATGTCGGAGGGTTTACCTGGGAGTGTCAGAGGTGTGCCTGAGTGTCAGAGATGTGCCTGGGAGTGTCTGGGGTGTGCCTGGGGTGTGTCAGGGGTGTGCGTGGGAGTGTCTGAGGTGTGCCTGGGGAGTGTCAGAGTAGTACCTGCGAGTGTCAGAGGTGTGCCTGGGGTGTCAGGGGTGTGCCTGGGGTGTCAGAGGGGTGCCTGGGAGTGTCAGGGGGCCAGGGAGTGTAGAGGTGTGCCTGGGAGGTCAGAGGTGTACCTGGGGAATGTCAGGGGTTTACCTGGCAGTGTCTGAGGTGTGCCTGGGTGTCGGGGTTTTACCTGGGTGTCTTTGGTGTGCATGGAGTGTCAGAGGTGTATCTGGCAGTGTCAGGGTGTGCCTTGGAGTGTCAGAGGTTTGCCTGGGAGTGTCAGAGGTGTGCCTGGGGATTGTCAGGGTGTGCCTGGGAGTGTCTGAGGGTGTGCCTGGGAGTGTCTGGTGTGCCTGGGGTGTCTGGGGTGTGCCTGGGGAGTGTCAGAGTAGTACCTGCGAGTGTCAGTGTGCCTGGGAGTGTCAGAGGTAAGTGTCAGGGGTGTGCCTGGAGATGTCAGAGGGTGTGCCTGGGATTGTCTGAGGTGTACCTGTGATTGTCAGTGTATCTTGCAGTGTCATCAGTGTACCAAGTGTGTCAGAGTGTGCCTGGGAGTGTCAGAGAATACCTGGGAGTGTCAGAGGTGTACCTGGGATTGTCAGTGGCGTGCCTGGGTGTCATTGGTGTACCTGGGAGTGTCAGAGGTGTACCTGGAAGTGTCAGGGGTGTACCTGGAAGTGTCAGGGTGTGCCTGGGGAGTGCCTCAGGTGTGCCTGGGATTGTCAGAGGTGTACCTGGGAGTATCAGGAGTGTAACTGGGAGTGTCAGGGGTGTACCTGGTGGTGACAGCGGTGTATCTGGGAGTGTCAGAGGTGTGCCTGGGAGTGTCTGAGGTGTGCCTGGGGGTGTCTGGTGTACCTGGAAGTGTCTGAGGTGTGCCTGGGGTGTCAGTGGTGTGCCAGGGAAGTGTTAGAGTGAACCAGGGGTGTCGAGAGGACAACCAGGGAGTGTCTGATGTGTACCTGGGAGTATCGGAGGTGTACCTGGTATCAGGTGTGCCGAGAGTGTCAGAGGTGTAACTGGTGTGTCAGTTGGTGGCCTGGAAGTGTGAGGTGTGTCTGGAAGTGTCAGAAGTGTGCCTGGGAGTATCAGAGATGTGCCTGGTGTCAGAGGGTGCCTGGGAGTGTCAGAGGTGTGCCTGGGAAGTCAGAGGTGTTCCTGAGGGTGTCAGAGGGTGCCTGGGGTGTCAGAGGTGTGCCTGGGAGTGTCAGGGTGTATCTGGAGTGTCAGGGTGTGCCTGGGGGTGTCATTGGTGTGCCTGGGGTGTCGTTGGGTGTACCTGGGGTGTCAGAGGTGTGCCTGGAAGTGTCAGGGTGTGCCTGGAAGTGTCAAAGGTGTGCCTGGAGTGCCTCAGGTGTGCCTGGGATGTCAGAGGTGTACCTGGGAGTGTCAGGGTGTAACTGGGGTGTCAGGGGTGTGCCTGGGAGTGACAGCGGTGTCTCAAGTGTCAGGGTGTACCTGGGAGTGTCTGAGGTGTACCTGGGGAGTGTCTGAGGGTGTGCCTGGAGTGTGTGGGGTGTGCATGGGTGTCAGAGGTGTATCTGGCAGTGTCAGGTGTGCCTGGGGGTGTCAGGGTGTACCTTGGTGTCAGAGGTGCCTTGGGTGTCAGAGGGTGTGCCTGGGAGTGTCAGGGGTGCATGGGGAGTGTCAGAGGTACCTGGGGTGTCTGAGGTGTGCCTGGGGTGGCTGAGCTGTACCTGGAGTGTCTGAGGTGTGCCTGGGTGTCTGAGGTGTGCCTGGCAGTGTCAGAGGGAGTGCCTGGGAGTGTCAGGGTGCCTGGGAATGTCGGAGGTTTACCTGGGAGTGTCAGAGGTGTGCCTGGGGTGTCAGAGATGTACCTGGGGTGTCTGGGGTGTACCTGGGTGTCTGAGGTGTACCTGGGAGTGTCTGAGGTGCCTGGGGTGTCAGGTAGTACCTGCAGGTGTCAGGGGTGTGCCTGGGAGTGTCAGAGGTGCCTGGGGGTGTCAGGGGTACCTGGGAGTGTCAGGGGAGTGCCAGGTAGTGTAAGGTGGCACCTGGGAGAGTCAGAGGTGTGCCTGGGGTGTCAGAGGTTTACCTGGCGTGTCTGGGGTGTGCCTGGAGTGTCTGAGGGTTTACCTGGGGTGTCAGAGGGTGTACCTTGGAGTGTCAGAGGTGTGCCTGGGAGTGTCAGAGGTGCACTTGGGAGTGTCTGGGTGCACCTGGGGTGTCTGAGGTGTACCTGGTGTCTGAGCTGTGCCTGGGGTGTCTGAGGTGTACCTGGGCAGTGTCTGAGGTGTGCCTGGGAGTGTCAGAGGTGTGCCTGGAGTGTCAGGGGTGTGCCTGGAGGTGTCAGAGGTGTGCCTGGGAGTGTCTGGGTGTACCTGGGATTGTCAGAGGTGTACCTGGGGTGTCAGGGGTGTGACTAGGTGTCAGGGTGTACGGAGCGTCATAGGTGTATCTGGCAGTGTCAGCGGTGTAACTGGGAGTGTCAGCGGTGTACCTGAGTGTCAGGGTGTGCCAGTGTCAGAGTGCACTTGGGAGTGTCAGAGGTGCACCTGATTATAGAGGTGTAACTGGAGTGTCTGAGGTGTACCTGGGTGTCGGAGGTGTACCTGGGAGTGTCTGAGGTGTACCTGGGAGTGTCAGAGGTGTGCCTGGGGTGTCAGCGGTGTGCCTGGGGAGTGTCAGCGGTATGCCTGGAGTGTCAGGAGTGTGCCTGGGAGTGTCAGCGGTGTGCCTGGGAGTGTCAGAGGGTGTGCAAGTGTCAGGGGTGTTCCTCTGGAGTGTCGGAGGTGGCGGCGTCAAGGTGCCTTGGAGTGTCAGAGGTGTGCCTGGGAGTGTCAGTGGTGTGCCTGGGGTGTCAGAGGTGTGCTTGTGGTGTGATTGGTGTACCTGGGGTGTCAGAGGTGTGTCAGGTGTCAGAGGTGTGCCGGGGAGTATCAGAGGTGTGCCTGGGAGTGTCAGAGGTGTGCACGTGGGAGTGTCAGAGGTGTGCTGGGGTGTCGAGGATTGCCTGGCAGTGTCAAAGGAGTACCTGGGATTGTCAGAGGTGTGCCTGGTAGTGTCAGTGGTGTGCCTGGGAGTGTCAGAGTTGTGCCTGGGAGTGTTGATGTACCTGGGAGTGTCAGGAGTGTATCCGGAAGTGTCAGAGGTGTACCTGGGATATCAGAGGTGTGCCTGGGGTGTCAGGGGTGTGCCTGGAGGTGTCGGAGGTGTACCTGGGAGTGTCAGGTGTACCTGGGGTGTCTGAGGTGTGCCTGGGAGTGTCAGAGGTGTGCCTGGGGTGTTGGTGTTATAGAGTGTCAGGTGTGCCTGGGTGTGTCAGGTGTACCTGGGGATGTCGGGGAACCAGGGGAGTGTCAGAGGTGTGCCTGGGGTGTCAGAGGTGTACCTGGGAGTGTCAGAGGTGTACCTGGGGTGTCGGAGGTGTACCTGGGAGGTGTGCCTGGGGAGTGTCAGAGGTGTACCTGGGAGTGTCAGTGGTGTGCCTGGGAGTGTCAGAGGTGTATCTGGAAGTGTCAGAGGGTGACCAGGAGTGTCTGAGGTGTACCTGCTAGTATCAGGAGGTGTGCCTGGAGTATCAGGAGGTGTGCCTGAGGTGTCAGAGGTGTGCCTGGGAGTGTCAGTGGTGTGCCTGGGGGTGTCTGAGGTGTGCCTGGGAGTGTCAGGGGTGTACCTGGGAGTGTGGGGTGTGCCTGGGAGGTCAGGGTGTTCTGGGGTGTCAGAGGTGTGCCTGGGGTGTCAGGGTGGCCTGGGTGTGTGGAGGTGTGCCTGGGAGTGTCAGGGTGTACCTGGGGTGTCAGAGGTGTACTGGAGGTGTCAGGGGTGTACCTGGGAGTGTCAGGGTGTGCCTGGAGTGTCAGGGTGTACCTGGGGTGTCTGGGGTGTGCCTGGGAGTGTCAGGGGTGTGCCTGGGGGTGTCAGGGGTGTGCCTGGTGTCATAGGTGTATCTGGGAGTGTCATGGTGTAACTGGAGTGTCAGCGGTGTGCCTGGGTGTCAGAGGTGTGCCTGGGGTGTCAGAGTGCACTTGGGGTGTCAGAGGGTGCCTGGGGTTATGAGGTGTGCCTGGGGTGTCTGAGCTGTGCCTGGGGTGTGTCTGAAGTGTACCTGGGAGTGTCTGAGGTGTACCTGGGAGTGTCGGCGGTGGTGTGCCTGGGGAGTGTCAGAGGTGTGCCTGGGAGTGTCAGCAGGGGGTGTACCTGGGAGGTGTGAAGGTTTGGGGTGTCAGAGGTGTGCCTGGGAGTGTCAGGGGTGTACCTGGGAGTGTCAGAGGTGTACCTGGGAGTGTCAGTGCCTGGGAGTGTCAGGGAGTACCTGGGATTGTCAGAGGTGTACCTGGGAATTGTCAGTGTGGTGTACCTGGGAGTGTCAGAAGGTGAACCAGGGAGTGTCTGAGGTGTACCTGTTTCGAGGTGTACCTGTGAGTATCGGAGGTGTACCTGGGAGTCAGAGGTGTACTTGGAAGTCTCCAGAGGTGTACCTGGAGGTCATTGGTGCACCTGGGAGTGTCAGGAGGTGTACCTGGAGCACGGGAGGTACCTGGGAGTGTCAGAGGTGTACCCAGGTAGTATCATTATTGGCGTACCTGGAGTGTCAGAGGTGTATCTGGAAGTGTCAAAGGTGAACTCAGGGAGTGTCTGAGGTGTACCCAGTTAGTATCGGAGGTGTACCTGTGAGCATCGGAGGTACCTGGGAGTGTCAGAGGTGTACTTGGAAGTCTCAGAGGTGTACCTGGATGTGTCATTGGTGGTACCTGGGAGGGCCAGAGGTGTACCTGGAGTATCGGAGGTGTACCTGGGAGCCAGAGGCCTGGTAGTACCAGCCTGGGGCCTGAGTACCTGGGAGGCCAGGGGGAGAACCACAGGGAGTGTAAGAGGTGTACCTGGGAGGTCAGAGGTGTTCTTGGAGAGTGTCAGGAGGTGTACCTGGGAGGCTGGGAGGCCTGGGAGTGTCAGAGGTACCTGTAAGTGTTGGGGGTGTACCTGAAGTGTCAAGGGGTACCTGGAAGTGTCAGAGGTACCTGGGAGTGCCTGAGGTGTACCTGGGATTGCTGGGGTGTAACTGGGAGTGTCAGGGTGTACCTGGAGTGTCATAGGTGTATCTGGCAGTGCTGAAGCGTGTGCACTGGGAGATGGCATGTGGCAACGGGGAGGCTGAGGCCTGGGAGTGTCAGGAGGTGCATTCTGGGAGTGTCAAGCAGGTGCACCTGGGACAGAGAGGTGTAACTGGGAGTGTCTGAGCTGTACCTGGGAGTGTCTGAAGTGTACCTGGCAGTGTCTGGAGGTGTACCTGGCAGTGTCAGGCGGTGTACCTGGGAGTGTCAGTGTACCTGGGAGCAAGCCAGAGGTGTACCTGGGAGTGTCATGGTGTACCTGTGAGTGTCAGAGGTGTACGTGGGAGTGTCAGGAGGTGTTCCTGGGAGTGTCCGAGGAGTACCTGGCAGCCAAAGGAGTACCTGGGATTGTCAGAGGTACTCTGGTAGTGTTGGGTGGTGTACCTGGGAGTGTCAGAGTTGTACTTTGGGAGTGTGATTGGTGTACCCAGCAAGCCAGAGGTGTATCTGGAAGCACAGAGAGGTGCCTGGGAGGTCAGGAGGTGTACCTGGGAGGCCAGGGGTGTACCTGGGAGTGTCAGTGTAACTGGGAGGCTTGAAATGCAACTGGGAGTGTCAGAGGTGTACCTGGAGTGTCAGAGGTGTACCTGGGAGTGTCATAGTAGTACCTGGGAGTGTCAGAGGTGTACCTGGGAGTGTCTGAGGTGTACCTGGGAGGCCAGGGGAGAACCAGGGAGTGTAAGAGGTGTACCTGGGAGTGCTCAGGGGAGGTACCAGGAGTGTCTGAGGTGTACTCTGGGAGCACGGGAGGTGTACCTGGAGTATCGGGAGGTGTACCTGGGAGTGTCAGAGGTGTACCTGGTAGCATCATTGGTGTACCTGGGAGCAAGGCACAGAGGTGGCCTGGAAGTGCTGTGAACCAGGGAGTGTCTGAGGTGTACCTGCTAGTATCGGGAGGTGTGTACTGTGGAGACGGGAGGTACTTGGGAGGTCAGAGGTACTTGGAAGTTCTCAGAGGTGTACCATTGGTGTACCTGGGAGTGTCAGAGGTCTGGAAGTGTCAGAGGTGTACCTGGGAGTATGAGAGGTGTACCTGGAGTAAAGTGTACCTGGGAGTGTCGGAGGTGTACCTGGGAGTGTCTGAGGTGTGCCTGAGTGTCAGAGGTGCACTTGGGAGTGTCACAGGCACCTGGGAGTGTCTGAGGTGTTACTGGGAGTGTCTGAGCTTACCTGGGAGTGTCTGAGATGTACACTGGCAGTGTCCGGAGGTGTACCTGGCAGTGTCTGAGGTGTACCTGGCAGTATCAGCGGTGTACCTGGGAGGTCAGGTGTACCTGGAGTATCATTGGTGTACCTGGAAGTGTCAGGGGAAGTCAGAGGGTACCTGAGTGTGTCATTGGTACCCGGGAGGGGTGTACCAGGGAGGTCAGAGGTGTACCTGGGAGTGTCATTGGTACCTGGGAGGTGTACCTGGAAGTGTCAGGTGTACCGGAAGTGTCAGGTGTACCTGGGAGTCAGAGGTGTACCTGGGAGGTCAGAGGTGTTCCTGAGAGTGTCAGAGGTGTACATGGGAGTGTCAGAGGTGTACCTGGGAGTGTCAGAAGTGTACCTGAAATGTCAGAGGTACGTGGGAGGTCATTGGTGTACCTGGGAATGTCAGAGGTGTACCAGGAGTGTCATGTACCTGGGAGGTCACTGGTGTACCTGGGAGTGTCAGAGGTGTACCTGGAAGTGTCCGGGGTACCTGGAAGTGTCAGGGGGTACCTGGGAGTGCCTGAGGTGTACCTGGGAGTGTCTGAGGTACCTGGGAGTGTCTGAGCTGTACCTTGAGTGTCTGAGTTGTACCTGGCAGTGTCTGAGGTGTACCTGGCAGTGTCTAGGTGTACCTGGCAGTGTCTGGAGGTGTACCTGGGAGTCAGAGGTGTACCTGGGAGTGTCAGAGGTGTTCCTGGGAGGTCGGAGGAGCACCTGGGAGCGTCAGGAGTACCTGGAGTGTCAGAGGTGACCTGGGAGTTTCAGAGGTGTACCTGGGAGTCTGAGGTTCCCTGGAGTGTCCACCTGAAGTGTCTGAGGTGTACATGGAATGTCAGAGGTGTATCTTGCAGTGTCAGCGGGTACCTGGGAGTGTCAGCGGTGTACCTGGGATTGTCAGAGGATACCTTGGCGTATTAGAGGTGTACCTGGGAGTGCCAGAGGTACCTGGGAGTGTCAGAGGTACCTGGAGTGTCTGAGGTGTACTGGTATTGTCTGTGGTGTACCTGGGAGTGTCAGAGTTGCACGGAAGTGTGATTGGTGTACCTGGGAGGTCAGAGGTGTATCTGGAAGTGACAGAGGTGTACCTGGGAATATCAGAGGTACCTGGGAGTGTCAGGGGTGTACGGGAGTGTCAGGGGTGTAACTGGGAGTGTCGGAGGTGTAACTGGGAGTCAGCCGAGTACCTAGAGTGTCAGGAGGCACCTAGGGGAGTCTAGAGTAGTTCCGGAGGTCAGAGGTGTACCTGGGAGTGTCTGAGGTACCTGGGAATGGGAGAACTAGAGGTAAGAGGTGTGACCTGGGAGCATAGCTGGTACCAGGAAAGCTCAGAGGTAAACCAGGAGCAAGCGAGGTGAACCAGGGAGTGTCTGAGGTGCACCCAAGAGTATCGGAGGTGTACCTGGGAGTATCGGAGGTGTACCTGGTAGTGGCGTGATGGAAGAGTCAGAGGTGTACCTGGGAGCATCAGGAGGTGTACCTGGGAGGCTGAGGTGGGTACCAGGAGTGTCAGAGGAGCACCTGGGAGCATCGGAGGTGTACCCGGGAGTATCGGAGGTGTGCACCTGGGAGGCTGTCAGAGGTGTACCTGGAGTGTCAAGGTGTACCAGGAGGTCAGGAGGCAGAACCATTGAATGTCAGTGGGAATACCTGGAGCGTCAGGAGGTGTACCTGGAGTGTCTGGAGGTGTACCTGGGAGGTTGGGGAGCACCAAGGAGCAAGGAGGTACCTGGGAGTGTCAGAGGTGTACTGGGTTAAGGAGTGTCAGGGAGGTGAACCAGGAGGTCAGAGAGGTGAACCAGGGAGCAAGTTCGAGGTTTACTGGAAGTGTCAGAGGTGTACCTGGGAGCATGGAGAGGTACCTGGGAGTGTCAAAGGTGTAACGGGTGTGTGAGAAGTGTACCTGGGAGTGTCAGAGGTGTACCTGGGAATGTCGGAGGTGTACGAGGGAGTGTCGGAGGTGTGCCTGGGAGTGTCAGAGGTGCACTTGGGAGTGTCACAGGTGCACCTGGGAGTGTCTGAGGTGGGCATTGGAGTGTCTGGAGGCTTTACCTGGGAGTGTCTGAGATGTATCTGAAGTGTCAGGGTGCACCTGGAAGAAGCTAGTGGTGTACCCGGAGTGCTTGGCTGGTGTACCTGGGAGGTCAGAGGTGTTCAGGAGTGTCAGAGGTGCACCTGGGGAGTGTCATTGGTGTACCTGGGAGTGTCAGGGGTGTACCTGAAGTGTCAGGGGTGTACCTGGAAGGTTGTAGAGGTGTACTCTGGGAGGTTACAGAGGTAAAAAGCCTGGGAGTGCTCAGAGGTGTTCCTGAGAGTGTCGGGGAGGTGCACCTGGGAGTGCTCAGAGGTGTACTCCGGGGAGGTCAGTGTGCACCTGAAAGTGTCAGAGGTGTACCTGGGAGCAAGCCACAGTGTACCTGGGAGTGTCAGGAGGTGTACCAGGAGTGTCAGGTGGAAACTGGGAGTGTCATTGGTGTACCTGGGAGTGTCAGAGGTGTACCCGAAGTGTTCAGGTGTACCTGGAAGTGTCGTGCGTACCTGGGCAGAGCTGTACTGGAGTGTCTGAGGTGTACCTGGTAGTGTTCGAGGTGTACCTGGCAGTGTCTTAGGTGTACCCGGCAGTGTCTGAGGTGTACCTGGGAGTGTCAGAGGTGTACCTGGGAGTGCCAGAGGTAAGCTCCTGGGGAGAATGTCGGAGGAGTACCTGGGAGCGTCAAAGGAGTAACTGGGAGGTCAGAGGTGTACCTGGGAGGTTACAGGTGTACCTGGGAGTGTCTGAGGTGTTCCTGGAGTGTTCTGAGGTGTACCTGGAAGTGTCTGGAGGTGTGCACATGGAATGTCAGAGGTGTATCTTTGGTGTCATGGTGTACCTGGGAGTGTCAGCGGTGTACCTGGGATTGTTGGGAGGATACTCATGTATCAGAGGTGTACCTGGGAGTGTCAGAGGTGTGTACCTTTGGAGTGTCAATGGTGCACCTGGGAGCGTCAGGAGGTGTACCTGGAAGTGTCAGGGGGTGTACCTGAAGCAGTCAGGGGTGTACCTGAAGTGCGTCAGAGGTTTACCCCGGAGTGCCTGAGCTGTACCTGGGAATGTCTGGAGGTGCATACCTGGTAGTGTCTGAGGTGTACCTGGCAGTGTCTGAGGTGTACTCCCGGGAGTGTCATGGTGTACCTGGGAGGCTAGAGGTGTACCTGGGAGTGTCAGAGGTGTTCTTGGAGTGTCGGAGGAGTACCTGGGAGCGTCAAAGCGAGTACCTGGGAGTGTCAGAGGTGTACCTGGGAGGTCAGAGGTGTACCTGGGAGTGTCTGAGGTGTACCTGGGAGTGTCTTAGGTCTACCTGAAGTGTTCGAGGTGTACATGAATGTCGTTGCGTATCTTGCAGTGTCAGCGGTGTACCTGGGAGTATGTCAGCGGTGTACCTGGAGTGTCAGAGGTATTTAAGCGTATCAGAGGTGTACCTGGAGTGTCAGAGGTGCACCTGGAGTGCCAGAGGCAGCCTGGGAGTGTCAGAGGTGCACCTGAAGTGTCAGGGTGTACCTGAAGTGTCAGGGGTGTACCTGGAAGTGTCAGAGGTGTACCTGGGAGCGTCTGAGCTGTACCTGGGAGTGTCTGAGGTGTACCTGGCAGTTCGAGGTGTACCTGGCAGTGTCTTAGGGTGCACCTGGGCAGTGTCTGAGGTGTACCTGGGAGTGTCAGGAGGTACCTGGGAGTGTCAGAGGTGTTCCTTGGGAGTGTCGGAGGAGCACGGGAGCGTCAAGGAGTACCTGGGAGGCCAGAGGTGTACCTGGGAGTTTCAGAGGTGTACCTGGGAGGTCTGAGGTGTTCCTGGGAGTGTCTTAGGTTCAGCCTAAGAAACGAGGTAACATGGAATGTCAGAGGTGTATTTTGCAGTGTCATGGTGTACCTGGGAGTGTCTGGGCGGTACCTGGGAGTGTCAGAGGTATATTCAAGGCATCAGAGGTGTACCTGGGAGTGTCAGAGGTGTACCTGGGAGTGTCAGGGTGTTCCTGGGAGTGTCAGAGGTGTACCTGGGAGTGTCTGAGGTGTTCTGGGAGTGTCTGAGGTGTACCTGAAGCACCTGAGGTGTATGATGGAATGTCAGAGGTGTATCTTGCAGTGTCAGCGGTGTACCTGGGAGTGCTGCTGGGGCGGTGTACCTGGGATTGTCAGAGGTATACCTTATGTATGAGAGGGGTGTACCTGGGAGTGTCAGGAGGTGCACCTGAGTGCTGAGGTGTACCTGGGAGCGTTGTAGAGGTGTACCTGGTAGTGTCAGGTGTGTACCTGGGAGTGTCAGAGTTGTACTCTGGGAGATTGGTGTACCTAGGGAGTGTTAGAGGTGTATCTGGAAGTGACAGAGGTGTACCTAGGAATATCAGAGGTGTACTCAGAGTGTCAGAGGTGCACTTGGGAGTGCTCACAGGTAATCTGGGAGCAAGTCTGAGGTGTTACTGGAGTGTCTGAGCTACTCTGGAATGTCTGGAGATGTATCTGGTAGCACCTGGAGGTGTACCTGGCAGTGTCATGGTGTACCTGGGAGCATCATTATGTACCTGGAAGTGTCAGGGGTGTACCTGGAAGTGTCAGTGGTGTACCTGACAAAAGTCATTGGTGTACCTGGGAGTGTCAGAGGTACCAGGGAGGCCAGAGGTGCACCTGGGAGGCCAGGTACCTGGGAGGCCAGGGTGTACCTGGAAGTGTCAGGGGTGTACCTGAAGTGTCAGGAGGTGTACCTGGGAGTGTCAGAGGTGTACCTGGGAGTGATAGAGGTGTTCCTGAGTGTCAGAGGTGTACCTTGGAGTGTCAGAGGTGTACCTGGGAGTGTCAGAGGTGTACTCTGAAAGTGCTGAGGTGTACCTGGGAGTGTCATTGGTGTACCTGGGAGTGTCAGAGGTGTACCTGAAGTGTCTGGGGGCACCTGAAGTGTCAGGTGTACCTGGCAGTGTCTTAGGGTGTACCTGGCAGTGCCTGGAGGTATCTGGGAGTGTCAGGAGGTGTACCTGGGAGTGTCAGAGGTGTTCCTGGGGAGTGTCGGAGGAGTACCTGGGAGCGTCAAAGGAGTAACTGGGAGTGCTGAAGTGTACCTGGGAGTGTCAAGAGGGTGTACCAGGGGAGTGTCTGAGGTGTTCCTGGAGCAAGTTCTGAGGTGTACCTGAAGTCTGAGGCACATGGAATGTCAGAGAGGTGTATCTTGCAGTGTCAGCGGTGTACCTGGGAGTGTCATGGTGTACCTGGGATTGTCAGAGGCATACCTGGGCGTATCAGAGGTGTACCTGGGAGTGTCAGAGGTGTACCTGGAAGAGTCAATGGTGTACCTGGGAGTGTCAGGTGAGGTGTACCTGAAGTGTCAGGGGTGTACCTGGAAGTGCTCAGGGGGGTAACGGAAGTGTCAGAGGTGTACCTGGGGAGTGTCTGAGCTGTACCTGGGGAATGTCTGAGGTGTACCTGGTAGTGTCTGAGGTGTACCTGGCAGTGTCTGAGGTGTACTTGGGGAGTGTCAGCGGTGTACCTGGGAGTGTCAGAGGTACTTGGGAGGAGCTGAAGCAACCCTGGGAGTCGGAGAGTACCTGGGAGCGTTGCTGAGTACCTGAGTCAGAGGTGGGCGTGTCAGAGGTGTACCTGGGAGTGTTCGAGGTACCTGGAGTGTTTTAGGTCTACCTGAAGTGTCT
>NW_024712558.1:0-11319 GCF_018991925.1 Homarus americanus
TGAGGGTGCACCAATCACAATCAAGACGAGGCAGAGGGAGGGCGGGAGCAGGTCCGGGCAAGCAAAGGGCCAACGCGGGTGCTCTGGTTGTCGTCTTAGCTTAGGCAGTGTTGGCAAAACGGAGGAAGAACCGCCCCGCCACGGCGGCGGCACAAGCCGAGAAGGGCAGGTGGACGGACGCACAGGCAACACACGATCAAAGTAAAAGAGAAGGTGAAAACATGGAAAATGTAGCTAGTCGTAGGGTTGTTTGGAGAAAGATGAAGGTAAAGTCTTTGAGCTATGTCAAAGAGGAACGGAGCGAGTTGGAGGAAGGGTTTTGAATCTTTGAGCTTGAAATGTCAAAGTATTCATAGTAAGGAAGGATGAACGTATCGTAGGAGAGTTTTTAGTAATAGCAGCAGACAGATTTGAGCTTTTTTGTCAAATTATGAACGGAGACGAGAATGAGATATAGGTTGAATGGTTTCAGTCTTGAGTTAAGTCGATTTTATTGAGAATTGGATGTTACAGACGTTGGGTATGTTTGACTTGGTTCTGAGTGTTGTGGGTCTTTGAGCTATGTCAGAGAGAAATGGAGAGAGTTGGAGGAAGAGTTTTGAATCTTTGAGCTTGAAGTGTCAAAGTATTCGTAGTAGGGAAGGATGAGTGTATCGTAGGAGAGTTATTTAGTAATAGCAGGAAACAGATTTGAGCTATGTCAAATTGTGAACGGAGATGAGAGTGAGATATAGGTTGTATGGTTTCAGTCTTGAGTTAGGTCGATTTTGTTGACAGTGGCTGGTATAGAGGTTGGATATGTTTGATTTGGTTTTCGAGAGTTGTGGTGTTATGAGAGGCTTTGTCTGGCGGGGGGGATGTTGTGTTTGGAGATTGGTTGTGGGAGGGGGGGAGTTTGTGTTTGGGGATTGATGGGGGTGGCGGTTGTATGTTAATTTTAGGTGAATTAAAATTGCTTGAGGGGGGTTGTTGTGTGAGTGTGTATGTGTTTGTATGTAAATGTAGTAAGGGGAGGGAGGGAGGGTTAGGATAAAGTTATAAGGTCAGGTGTGGTTCGGTTGTCGGGAGGAGGGGGGGAGGAGAGGAGTGGAGAGGCGGGCTTAGGAGGTTCTTGGGTTATTTTATAGTATGGTAGGATTACTTAGGAATGATATGTTTTGTGTTGCCAATGAATAGTTGTATTGAGTCATATGTTTTTTTTTTTTTTTTTTTTATTAGGGAGGGTCAAAGGGACTTGTTAGAAAGGTCGGGTATATTAAGTTTTTGTTTTGGGAGGATTATAGGTATTGATTTTAAGAGGGGTTGTGAGTAAGGTTGGGTAGGTTAAGTTTTTCTTTTGGGAGGATTGAAGGGATTGTGAGTAAGGTTGGGTGGGTTAAGTTTTTCTTTTGGGAGGATTGTAGGTTTTGTTAGTGGTTGGCAGAGTTGGGTTAATTATTGCTTTCTTTCTTGCAGGTATTGTGGGGTTCTGTATTGCTTGAGAAGGGTTTGTGGCCATTGCACCCCCTCGACTGTGAGAGGAGGCGTTCATGTCATCTGTATGTTGGTACCATTCTTTGTTAGGTACACCTCTCCGACCTTATTGGCTAAGGGAGGTGCCCATAAAACAGTGTTGGTAACATTCTTGAGGGAAAGGGCTTGCGTGCAGGTACTGTGCACCTCTCCCCGACCTTATTGGCTAAGGGAGACGTACACGTCATCTGAGTTAGTATGGGATGGGTAAGTTAGGTATTTGTTTTGGGAGGAGTGATAGGGTGTGGTTAGTTAATGGTAGAATGGTTATTTCTTATTTTGTGTGGGATTGCTAGTAACGGCTGGGTATGTTAGGTTTTTATTTTTGGGGGGATTGTTAGGGTCTTTTCTTTCTTTTTTAGGGGGGGAAGAGTTAGTGCAGGTTGAGTGGGTTAGATTTTTTTTTTTTGTCGGAGTGGTCTTGAGTTTGAGTTGGGGGCGTGGGGTTTGGAGTGAGGGGGGGGGAGGAGGGAAGTTGGGTAAGTCAGGTAAGGTTAGATTAGGTTGATTGGGTTAGGTTGGGTGGGAATCATTGGGTGTGGGGTTGAGGAGAGGTTAGGTTAAGGTTAAGTTAGGTTAGGTTAGGTTGATTGGGTTAGGTTAGGTGGGAATCGTTGGGTGTGGGCTGAGGAGAGGTTAGGTTATATTAGGTTAGGTTGATTTGGTTAGGTTGGGTGGGAATCGTTGGGTGAGGGTTGAGGAGAGGTTTGGTTTAATTTGGGGGGAGTTGTTGGGTGTGGTTATAGGGAAGTTATTAATATAAGGGAGGTGGGAGGGGAGTGTTTGGTCTGTTTAGTATGGAGGGATTTCTGTCTCTGAATCTGCGTGGGAGTATGATGTTGTCGAAATATTCCTGCCATTGAGGGTAAGTAGTGAGGAGAGATTCTATTTGTTTGTCACCTAGTAGTCTCCAGTAGATGTTAAGTGGGGGGAGGGAGCTGAGTTCATGTAGATAACTATTTCGGGTGAAGGATGACCAGTGTGTGTTATGGATGAATCTTAGTGCTTTGTTTTGTATGACTTGAAGTTTCTTGACGATTGATGGTGGTGCTAGCTGGAGTGTGTTAGGTGCATAAGTCAATAGTGGGCGTATGAGGGCTTTGAATAGGTGTGTTTTGGTTTTGATTGATGCGGTTCTGAATCTGTATATATTCCCGAGTGTTTTCTTTGCGATCAAAGCCTTCATATTAGTGTGTAGTGTCATGGTGAGGGTGTCGTTGAATGTGACTCCTAGGATTGTGTTTGTTCGTTTGATAGTTATAGGTGAAGGGTAGGCGATGTAGGGGTTTAGGTAAATGTGACGTGGTTGTCGTCTTTTGGTGCCGAAGTAGGTGATTTGTGCTTTGTTCGGGTTGGTTTGTATTCGCCATCGGAGTTCCCATTGTGTAACTTGTTCGAGTTCCCTGTGTGCTTTGTCCGTTAGGTGATCAAGAGTTCTGTGTCTGACTAGTTGGGTTACATCGTCGGCGTACTGTATTGTCAGAGAGTCGATGTGTAAAGGATCGGGTAAGTCATTTGTGTAGAGAATGTATAGTGTTGGGGACAGGACTGATCCTTGTGGGACTCCTGCATGCAGTGTGAAGTGGTCAGAGTAGGCAGGTGTGAATTTTATCCTCATTTTTCTGTCTGTTAGGAAGTTACATAGTAATTGTTGTGATTTATGAGGGAGGTTAAAATTGTTGCATATCTTATACTTTAGTCCATCGTGCCAAACTGTGTCGAAGGCTTTTTGTACGTCTTTTGTAATGAGTGCTATCTTGTATGCACCTTTGTTCATGTGGAGGTAGTTTGTCATTATGTTGAGTGCGTCTTGGGTTGAGTGGTGTGCTCTGAAGCCGAACTGCTTGTAGGACAGTAGTTGTTCATCTTCAAGGTGGTATCTGAGGCGGGTGTTGTATAATCTTTCAAAAGTTTTGCCTAAGACTTCTAGTATGCTGATCGGTCTGTAGTTTTGTGGATCTGTTGGGTTTTTGTTTGGTTTGGGTATCATGATGGCTGTGGCTGTCTTAAAGAGTTTTGGGAAGTATCCTGTAGCCAGTTGGGTGTTGTAGAGGTAAGTGATGGCTGTGACAGTTTCTGGGGGCAGGTGCTTCAGGATTGCTTGACCACTATTGCTGTCACCTGGTGTTTTCTTTTTTATTTTGTCTAGTGCTTGTTTGACTTCTGTAGGGGTGAAAGGAGCAGTGAGGGTGTGGTCCTGTGTGAGAGTGGAGGTATCTATTGTGTTGTCAGGAGTTGTTCTGTCGTGAAGTGTTTGCATGTGTGTGGTGATGTTGTTTATGTGGTTTAAGATGTACCTTTGTTGTGTGGGGGGGTGTGGGTGGAAAATGTGTTCCCAGTGTTGTTTTAGTGTTTGTGCTACGTCGGCTGGCTCATTGATTTTCCTACCATTTACTAGCAGGTGATCAAAGGGGGATTTTGCTGTTCCTCTCAGCTTGGCGATTCTTTGCCAAAATTCTCGGGGGTTATGTGTTCTGTGTTTCTGGGCAGCCTCTACGAGTTTTGCCCAGTGAACGTTGTGGTCTTGAAGGAGGCTGTGGATGATGTGTGTTCTTAGTGTGGTGATGTCTGTGAAAACTGGTGCTAGGTTAAGTTTGTTTAGTTCGAATCGTGTCCTGTAGCAGTGAAGTAGGCGTTGAGTTCTTATGGAGGGTGTGAAGGAGTATTTTCTCTTGAACCGGTGTTTAGGAATGTGGGTATCTGCTGTGGTGGTGATAGTGTTGAAAAGGTGTGTCCAGGTTTCCTCAATCATCCTAGTGGGTTCGTGTTCGAGGTTGAGCGTGTATTGTTGTTCAGAGAGTGTGGTTTTGAAGGCATCCCAATCTGCGTGTTGATACTGGTATTGAGGTGTGGTTGTTGGGAGGAGGATGGGATTGTTGGAGAGGTGAAGAGTGATGGGAATGTGGTCTGATCCTGATAGGGGGCCGGGAGTGATGTAGTGTTGGAATTGGAGGGCAGGGGTGTTGGTGATGACCATGTCTGGAGTGCCTTTTCCGTGATGAGCGTAGAATGTGGGGAAGAAAGGGCCAATGTGGTGAAGGTTTTTGTGAGTGCCAAAGCGTGTAGTTGTTGGCCATGGGGGTCGTTGCGGTTGTGTTGAAATGCGGTGTGGTGTGCATTGAGGTCGGCCATTAGTATTACAAGTAGGTGTGAGTTGTTAAAGATGGAGTTTAGGTCTGTGAATGGGATACGCGAGTTAGGTCTTGAGTATGTTGTGCAGATGATAATCTGTCCGTGTTGAGTGTCGATCTTGGCGGCCAAGAAGTGTTTGAAGGCGAAGTTGGTGATGATTTCGTGTTTCATGGAGGATCTGATGAGGATTGCAACGCCCTCGTATAGTTCGTGGGGTGATTGTCTGCTTGTGTAGCCGAAGTGCTTGATTTTGGTGTTTGTGCATGTTGAGTTGAGGAGGAGGATGTCTGGGTTGTGTTCTTGTATGAGGAGAGAGATGGCGTGTCTGTTTGGGTGATATGCTCTACAGTTGTATTGCATAATGGTGATCATGTTGTATAATTTGTTACTTATAAGAGATTGAAATTCTGGGGTGCAGAGATGAGGTCTAAATTGTCGAGTGACTGTGAGCGTGGTGGTGAGAGTGTTGTGTATGCAAGTGAGGGAAGGGCAGTTGCGAGACTGTGTGTGGGGGAGTCGGGAGGTTGGGGGGAGTGTGCTAGGTTCGTGTCGGGGTTGATTTCTGTTTCCTTTGGGGTAGTGCCGTATAAATTTACTTTGATTATTGATTTGGTTGGATGAGTGTATTGTATAATTCTTTTGCTGTCAGGTGTATAGGGAGAAAGGGGGGAGGTGTTCTTCCTCTTTGGTCTAGGGGTCTTAACCACTAGTTCTGTGGGGGGAAGGGCTGCCATTTTATTCTTGGGAGTCTGGGGTGTTAGGGGAGGATTGGGTTTGGAATGGGTGTTCGTGGTCCGGGAGTTCAACGTAGTCAAGTGGGAGAAGTCGGGTGTAGGCAAGGTCGAGGTGGAGGGGCCGGTATGTTTTGGACTGATTACTTTGGGGGGTGAGGTAATGGTAGAATGGTGAGATAAGTCAGGTGTAGGCATGGCAGAAGTGGAGGGGAGGAGGGAGACAGTGGATTCTCTGGGGGGTGGGGGGGGCATGTTGGTACGGTCGGAGATGGGGGCAGTGGGGAAGATGAGGTCGGGACCGGTTCTGAAGGAGTCAGGAATGTTTATGGTAGGGAGGCCGTTAGCCTTCAAACCCTCAATTACCAGATTTAGAAAAAGTGATCTATTACCGTTGCTTAGGGAATGTGCCAGAAGTATGATGGTGGTGATTTTTGCGTCAGTGTCGGGGGAAGGGAGGGGGGCGGTCAGGTTGTTGGTCCAGCAAGTGCGGGTGGAGAGAGTCGTGGGAGTAGGGAGTGAGTGGTGGGGAGGAGGAGGAGGTGCAGGGGGAGGTGAGGGTAGGCGTAGGCGGGGAGGGAGAGGTGTTGTGCTGTTGTTGAGTCTGATTTGGCACTTGTTGCTGACGGCAGAGTGTGGGCCTTTACAATTGCAGCATCTAGTAACAGTGGCAGTGCAGTTTCTGTATGAGTGGCCTTGATTGGCACATTTTGAACAGGTTAGTGAGTTACTGCAACGGTTGGTGGTATGTCCAAATTGATAGCAGTTGTAGCATTGGTGGACTGGGATGTAGTGTTGGAATTCGATGTTATGTGAGGGGATGATGTTATTGCCGAATTTAATTCCGTTGGATTTCAATTTTATGGCTTCAGTTTGTGTAGCTGTAGTGATTTTCAACATGGGGAGAGTTCCCATCCGGGCTGCATATGTCATTTGGGAGGTGTTGTGTGTGTTGAGTTCTGTCAATAGGTTAGGATTGTCAAGGATATGGGGGATGATTTTTCTACATATGAGGGTGCATTTTGCGCGGTATTCGGGTGAGCTGAGGACCGTTAAGCCGTTGTCTTTTAGTTTTTTGTTCAATGCTGGGGAGTGGAATAGGTCGGCGTCTTCGTCATTCTGTACAAATATTTTAATAATGTCGTCATTGGTGAAGGAACGTATTTGGAAGATCAAAGTCAGCTGGAAAATGAGTGAAGCGAGGTCTGTGCACTGTTGGATGGTACGGTCCACTTTGAGTTTAATTGAAGGCATGTTGACTGGTGGAATTGGAGATTTATGGAGATCTCCCCTAACAAATTGTCCCTAATTTCCTGCGCCCCTCACGTAGGGGAGGCCCTGCACTATCACAGAGGTCCCCAGGCGAATCGGCAGGCTGTGCTGACCCCCCGCCCTTCACACAAACACGCACTAGCGAGGGGTGGGGACAGAGGGCGTTTCCAGACGAATACTCCCCTGTACGTCAACTGACAGGGGAATAGGTCCTTTCACGGCACGGAAGATAAAGGTTAGAGTGGTAGAAAAAGGTCTGAAAACTTACTGCTGACTCTTTCTTCACACCAAGCCCCTCAGCAGCATTCGGGGTTCCTAAGGGAGGTCCGATACTGTAGGAGAGGCTCAATGTGTCGATTGAATCAACAGAATTGTCAGTTGGAGAATGGAGTCAGGTGCTTGTGATTTCCAAGGTTGGTGGGAAGGTGGGAGAGGTCCCAGAACTAGCGAATCAGCTATGTCCGTTTGATCTCCGGCTTCCCCGTCGCTCTGCGTGTCTGCTCTCTGTGGTGGTCCTGGCTCCAATGGCTTCGCCCACGGTTTGGTGGGAGTAGGTGGCGTGCTGTGGACGCAGCGGTAGTATCGTTCATCCAAGGCCGTCCCTCCCTCTTGGAGGTGGGGCGTAGCTTGCGGATGGCGCATGCGGCACTCGTGGCCAATGAGGTGGCCACTGAGGTGGAGAATGTCTGTATATAAGCCCGCCCGCCTGCCGGGCCGCCCGTATTGACTATTTCGTCGTCGAGATGGCCCGTACTAAACAGACTGCCCGCAAGTCCACTGGAGGCAAGGCTCCACGGAAGCAGCTTGCCACCAAGGCAGCTCGCAAGTCCGCCCCAGCCACCGGTGGTGTCAAGAAGCCCCATCGTTACAGGCCCGGAACCGTCGCCCTTCGTGAGATCCGTCGTTACCAGAAGAGCACAGAGCTACTCATCAGGAAGCTGCCCTTCCAGCGCCTGGTGCGTGAGATCGCCCAGGATTTCAAGGCTGACCTGCGCTTCCAGTCGTCTGCCGTCATGGCTCTGCAGGAAGCCTCTGAGGCTTACCTGGTGGGTCTTTTCGAGGACACCAACCTGTGTGCCATTCACGCCAAGCGCGTTACCATCATGCCCAAGGACATCCAGCTGGCCCGGCGCATCCGCGGAGAGCGTGCTTAAGTCCTCTTCCTTGGGGAAAAACAAAAAGCACAACAAAACCTACCAGACATCTATAACTCGGCCCTTCTCAGGGCCAAAGAACTGTTCTGAAGATAATTTTCATGACAATCTAAATGGTTGGTGGTCGGAGAGCATTAATTTCGGTTACCCAAATCGCCTAACGGTAAGTTGGTAACATTCGTGGAGGTACGATTGTATAGTAGGTCATCAATTCGGGAGGTGGGTGGGTGCAACAAACAAGAGCTAGTAACAAATAAATATATAAAGAATAAGTAAGTAAATAAATAAATAAAATAAAAGAACATACAATAAAAAAAAAAAAAAAAAATTGTTTACATGAAATAGGCGTGCTGCAAACAAGAAATGAAGCCCAAACACACTCCATGTATGTCACTTTGCAGTTGGTGTACAACTACTCCACGCAGAATTTATTTATTTATTTATTATGTTTCGATTTAGTCCGGTTTCTACGCCAATAGAGAATGCAGATTATTATAATTTTTTTTTTATTTATTTCCCTCTCAATATATCACTGTCGGTAACTGTCTCTTTAACATGTAACTGTGGCTCCGATGGAGCCGATTAAGTTGTAGTAGTGGGATGGCGTGTTTGTTGTGCACAAGTAACCTCTTACTTGGAAGAGGTGTACTTGGTGACAGCCTTAGTGCCCTCAGACACGGCATGCTTGGCCAGTTCACCGGGCAGCAAGAGTCGGACAGCTGTCTGGATTTCCCGACTTGTAATGGTGGAGCGTTTGTTGTAGTGCGCCAGGCGGGAAGCCTCGGCAGCGATGCGCTCGAAGATGTCGTTCACGAAAGAGTTCATGATGGACATAGCTTTGGAGGAGACTCCTGTGTCGGGGTGCACTTGCTTCAGTACCTTGTAGATGTAGATGCTGCAGCTTTCCTTCCTCCTGCGCTTCTTCTTCTTGTCACCCTTGGCAATGGCCTTCTGGGCCTTTCCAGCCTTCTTGGCAGCCTTTCCGGAAGTTTTGGGAGGCATGGCGGCACAGTTACTCGTGGCGCGGAGCGAGAGAATTGAAAACTGGCCCGACTAACTTTTCCTTATATACCGAGCGGGCCGCTCAGGATCAGACTGGCTGCAGCTACGGCTCTCTTACATTGGTTGGGTCCGCGAGACGGCCACCTGGCCTGATCCTGAGCTTGGTATAAAAGACCAAGGTGGCGGGCGGAAATTTAACTCCTATCACGAAAAGCAGCAGCAGCAACATGTCAGGACGCGGCAAGGGAGGCAAAGTGAAGGGCAAGTCCAAGTCCCGTTCTAGCAGGGCCGGACTCCAGTTCCCCGTGGGTAGAATCCACCGTCTCTTGCGTAAGGGCAACTATGCTGAGCGCGTTGGTGCAGGTGCCCCTGTGTACCTTGCAGCCGTCATGGAGTACCTGGCAGCAGAAGTGCTCGAGCTGGCCGGTAACGCCGCCCGCGACAACAAGAAGACCCGCATTATCCCACGTCATCTTCAGCTTGCCATTCGCAATGACGAGGAGCTGAACAAGCTCCTGTCTGGAGTCACCATTGCCCAAGGGGGTGTCCTTCCTAACATCCAAGCTGTGCTCCTCCCAAGAAGACAGAGAAGAAATAAGAACCCAAGGTTCGTTCACACAAGACAACCTAACCAAACAGGCTCCTTTCGGAGCCACAGGATATCACTTAAAGAGAGAAATATACGACATCAACGTTTTGCAGGATAACACTCTATTTTACGTGTAATTAGCATAGTATTGTGGAAATAGAGTGAAATTGATTTAGAATGGTGTAGATGTGAAGGGCGGTTGTGGGGGCCTGGGGTGGGGGACTTAAACGGGACTTAGAAGGGCGCAAGAAGCAGCAGCAGCAGCAGCAGCAGCAGCCAGGGAGGCGACCTTATTTTCAGTCAGGTTCATACACAAATAAATACATCAGATTCATTGACAGTACAGTACACATTTACCAGTGTGGGCTAGCCAATTTGGGATAAAGAGCAAGAATGTAATGTCCTCAATGAAGTAATGACATAGTTCAAGATACAATAAGTGAGGTGGCCTGAAGTCTTTGACAGTGTCCCATTCAATAATATAGTAGTGCTTTAAAGGTGTATCACCAAGTTTACATGCTGAGTGTTCCTTTATGGGTACAGCGTTACTAACTAGCCAGATGTGTCTGTATCCTAACCTAATTCTGGCCACGACTACATCACACAGGCAGGCAGGAGCAAGTTGTTTGGACACTCTTCCTAGCCCCCTTGGTCCCTGTTCACCTACCTACTGTAGCAGTAAGTAGGTACCTGTTGTAAATCGAAAGGTTGCCAATTCGTATTCAAGGAAAGTTGTTGGAGCTTCTAAACTTGAACTGACACAATCCGAGGAGTGGTGACCCGAGGATCACAGACACTATCTCTCCCACTACAAATCCCTTCCTAACCTCCTGCTCCTTCCTATGTCCTCCCAAAATTGAACCATGCTATCGCAAAGGTAATAATACAGGTAGAGACAACAACATATTTTCCTATTGTCTTATTATATATTAATAACAGAAACGCTGCCGCCATCCCGGAGGCTTTACATTGTCTCACTGTTCATTCCCTCCACAATTCTTCCTCTTACTTCTTCTTCTTCTTCTTCTTCGTCTTCTTCTTCTTCTTCTTCTTCTTCTTCTTCTTCTTCTTCTTCTTCTTCTTCTTCTTCTTCTTCTTCTTCTTCTTCTTCTTCTTCTTCTTCTTCTTCTTCTTCTTCTTCTTCTTCTTCTTCTTCTTCTTCTTCTTCTTCTTCTTCTTCTTCTTCTTCTTCTTCTTCTTCTTCTTCTTCTTCTTCTTCTTCTTCTTCTTCTTCTTCTTCTTCTTCTTCTTCTTCTTCTTCTTCTTCTTCTTCTTCTTCTTCTTCTTCTTCTTCTTCTTCTTCTTCTTCTTCTTCTTCTTCTTCTTCTTCTTCTTCTTCTTCTTCTTCTTCTTCTTCTTCTTCTCCTTCTTCTTCTTCTTCTTCTTCTTCTTCTTCTTCTTCTTCTTCTTCTTCTTCTTCTTCTTCTTCTTCTTCTTCTTCTTCTTCTTCTTCTTCTTCTTCTTCCATCAATACTTTATTAACGGTGTATGTAAGTTTCACCATGTTTTGCACTACAGCGGTAGAGCAAAGTATATTTTGTTAGCAATAAACCAAAAGCATATTTTATGGCCTAATCATCACTACATAGAACACCACCCATAAAGCATGATACCAGTAGACCACAAAAACTGCTATAAACCCCCAAAGCATATTTTATTGCCTAATCATCACTACATAGAACACCACTCATAAAGCATGATACTATTAGACCACAAACTGCTATAAACCCCAATAATATACTATACTAGTGACTCTAATTGTGTTACCCAATATTATACGAAATAATACTATAAAACATAATAATAAACACACTAATAGTGTATATTAGTTGAATGCACAATCTGATGAGAAGTCAAAAAAAAAAAAAAAAAAATAGCAACAACCTAGAAAGAGTGTAGAGTATTTTTGTGCAAACTATTATACTAG
>NW_024712559.1:0-48573 GCF_018991925.1 Homarus americanus
ATTAGAACATGCAGAGAAATAGAGATAATAAACAACTATGAACGAAAATGGAAGATAAAAACCAATGTCCAAAAACTCAAAATAATTCACATCGCAAAAACAAACCCATGCCCTATTATTGTCAACAACCAACAAATACCATATGCTGCCAACGGAAAAACATTAGGACTCAAGATATCCAGAAGCGGAATAATCCCCCACATCAACGAAAGAATAGCTATGGCAAAATCACAACTTACAAAGCTCAGAAGATTCCGCCAATTAAACACCAACACGCAATTGCACCTATACAAAGCACTGATCAGACCACACTTAGAATACCCTCCGATACCTCTGAACACAATCGCAAGAACAAATCAACTTAAATTTCAAGCAGTGCAAAATATAGCCCTCAGAAGAGCGGCAAAACACCAACCACCATACACACAAACAGCACAAGACATACACACAGAACACGGCATAGACCCACTCAACACCAGAATACACACCCAAGCAAATGCAATATGGGAAAAAATCCAGCAAGAACAGGATCCCCTACTAAACCAACTAATTGAGGAAAACAACAACACATCGCACAGATGGTGGCCTAGAAGCAGGAAAAATGATAACGAAGAACCAGAGCCTCTATATACACAATAAAAAAGAACCAAAAGATGGG
Organism: Homarus americanus; assembly: GCF_018991925.1. NCBI lineage: Eukaryota > Metazoa > Arthropoda > Malacostraca > Decapoda > Nephropidae > Homarus > Homarus americanus. The sequence continues at coordinate 659 of NW_024712559.1, forward strand.
CACAACTCTCCAGTCACACAAGGACCCGGAGGGACCCCACAAATAAACAAAGAACTAAATAGTTCACAAACACCCAAAAAAAAAAAAATAAATAAATAAATTCATAAATAAATAAATAAATAAAAACGAAAAAGATGGAGATCATCCCTCCAGTGCCACAAGGACCTGGAGGGACCCCCCCCTAACACAATATGCCCCAAGGAAACATCAAATAGAACAACTTAGCTTAGCTTGGCTGAGACCGGCCTTCCCTAACCCCATGAACCACTAAGGCAGCACTGTTGACGGAAGACAAAAAAACCCGTCTCCGCAAGGTGGATAGCCCACCTGCTGTTAACCTCCTCCTCTATTTCCCACTTCTGAACTTCACCTTGTACTGAACCCTTCTTGCACTCTTAGAGCTAGTGCTTTCTTCTCTCTGTATAACCAACCAACCAACATCTCTCTTCTTCTAGCTACAGCCGCAGCAAGCAACACCACCTCCTCCGCCGCTGCCTGGCGGCCCTTGCTCCCGCCGGCGAGCATGGCGACCCACAAGCTGTCCTCCTCTGAGCATCCTCACCAACCAGCTCTCTCTACATCACGCTTGTAACCACGCTGCCACTTCCCAGCACCAAGCTGCATTGTACATCCAATACAATATGTATACAGTGAGCACATTGTGAGTTTCCTTTCTCCATCCCATCCTGAGTCGAACAAACCATCCATACCCCACAAATGGTGACCCCCGGAGATTCGCACTCACACAGGATGGAGGAGAAACAGATCACGCTCCCAGTCTTCAAGCAACATGGAAGACTGGCTTATCCACTCAGAAGCAGCTCTCATCGGCTCTACAGCTACTGTCTCTAAACCGCAGGTTAGACACCCAAGAGCAGCACTGCTTCTCTTAGCAGACACCAGCTCCTCTTCCTGCCCCAACCACCACGTCTTACCGACCCCAGCACACACGTCTTGCCCCAGGCGCCGCCCCCGGCTCAGCAGTACCCCCTGCCGCTCCTCCTGATGCAGCCCCTGCTCCCAACGCGGCCCATGCGCCTGAGTGCGGACCAACACACCCCTCTTTTCTGCCTAAGGTACTCCCTGCTACTGTCCTGCGCCTGAGTGCGGACCAACACACCCCTCTTTTCTGCCTAAGGTACTCCCTGCTACTGTCCTGCACCCTGCTGCTGTCGTGGACCCAGCTGCTGTCACGAGCCCTCATCCGCTTCTGCTGATGCAGCCCCTGCTCCTGACCCAGGCCCACACACCACAGCAGGCGCATCTGACGACTCTGTACCTGCCGTGAGGGAAGCACAACATTCATCGCCTCCACACACCCTTTTTCTCCCTCTCTACTCCCACAGATATTGTGTATCTAGACAGTTGTCTCCTCTAGCGGCCCGCTCATCCACGCCCTCGCCGTTCTTGCTCACATGTGGCATGCACCGCCCGTTCTGCCTCACATGTGCCATGCACCACTGCAGACAACAAGTCTCCTACACTGCCTGGAGGGAAGGAGGGAGTATTGTAATGGATTTCTCCCCTACAAACGCTGTTTGTCGCTGAGTAGCCGACCCCGCGAATTCCCCAGTGTATGCCTCGTGGTCTAGGTCAACCAGCGCCGCCCACGGAGCGGGGGTCAACTATCTCTTCACGCCTACCTCCGCTATAAAAGACCTGACCTCGTATCGACCTCTATCTTCTTCTAGCTACAGCCGCAGCAAGCAACACCACCTCCTCCGCCGCTGCCTGGCGGCCCTTGCTCCCGCCGGCGAGCATGGTGACCCACAAGCTGTCCTTTTCTGAGCATCCTCACCAACCAGCTCTCTCTACATCACGCTTGTAACCACGCTGCCACTTCCCAGCACCAAGCTGCATTGTACATCCAATACAATATGTATACAGTGAGCACATTGTGAGTTTCCTTTCTCCATCCCATCCTGTGTGTAAACTCAACCATCCCATCCCACAGTACTAATAAAAATAAAAACAAACTTGTGATTGTGACAATGGCCAGTCCCACATATCAAGTGTCATCATATCTATTAGCTATCGTTAGGCCTATGTCAAATCTGATTAGACCACATTATCCCCATTAAAGACACATACTCTACTTAAAATCCTAGCCATCGCTTATGAATTAAACAGAAAAGAAAGTATCGCTGGGGAGTTTAGGCATGATTGCATAACACACCTAACACAAAGTCGGAGAGAAGAGAAAGAAGAAAATAGAAAAGAAAGAAGATTAGAGAAGAGAAAGAAGATAAGAGAAAGGAAAGAAGAAAAGAGAAGAGAGAGATATGAACGATATTTACACTGTAGAGTCTTAATAATACACGAAAAAAAAAAAACCCATTGAGGACTCGTGGCAAGAATTCCCACCACATCACCGCACACCAAACTCAAAAGAGTTCTGTCGTTCCTCCCCGAATCGTCAGATCAATGAAACTTGCTGGGTATTTCCCCAATATGTAATCAGTTATGCGAAGCATCGGTTTATGGGGTATACCTGTACCAGTATGTAAGAAGTATTTTTTATTACATACCCGTCATATAAAAAGTAATTTTGAAATCAAAATATTGACTGGTATATAATATTGTAATTTTTTTGGTGGACATAAATTACTGTGTGGAGTATACTAATTGGGGCGCCTGGAATGGGAATGGCGTATCTCCAAAACGCCTGTTTTGAGTAAATCGCATTTAAAGTTTTATGTTTATGTATAGTCTCACCCAAAAGTTCGTCAACTCTCCCTGCCAGCTATTGCTGCTGAAATGGGGGTACCTTTCCCTTTACTTCCAATTTCATGTACTTATATCTTATTTCAAATATTTCTCATATTTCTTCCCTTCTGTTATTTTTCTTCAATAAGTATCCTGTTTTATATTTCCCTTCAAGTATATTTTGCTCTAGTTACATTCGAAACCATGGATTAATCTGGGAAACTATGTCTTTCTTATTACCACACTTATTATACTTACAAAGGTAGCCTGCCAGACCTATATTAGAATATAACATATCTTAGTTAACTGTTAGGTAGCCTGGTAGTGAGTTACAAAGTTGTTTTCTGAGAACCAATGTGTGAAAGGAATAGAGTAGTTTACCAATTAAACATTTATTAACACAAGGGGTGAACAAGATGTTAATCAAGTACACTCAAACCAGAATGGACCACTCAGGTCCCACTTTACCATTCATAAAATAGAGCTTCAGTTACTTATTATATCATTAAACAACTTCAATTACTTATTCCATCATTAAACAACTTCAATTACTTATTTCATCAATAAACAATCATTATATTATGTCATTGTCACTACAGATGGCTGTATGACACACTTGACAATATCCCAAATTAAAATATTATTTATAACAACATTCTATTTCGGAATGAATAACATGGTATTTCTCCCTCAATTGATGTACTCAACTCACACAACACATTTTCTGATACTATCAATGGTTATGGGATCACTACTCAACCTGGGATAACTATACTCTGCTAAATATCCCCAATCATATAATGGGTAACAGCAATACATTGGCCCATATAACTGTAAGGAGTGCCCCAGTGTGTCACTGGTTTCACCACAGTAAATGAAAAACGCTCTTAAGGTCGGTTGCAGTTCGATACACTGCGAGGGAGTTCGGGCTTAATTCCCAAGGTGCAAACTCGCACAGTTTAATCCTGCCAAATTAACGCCATCTTCCAATGCAGCCAGCTTGTATGCAACTATCTGTCCCCGGTAGTTGTTGGGTATTCCGCTAACACACACAAACACACACACACACAAGCACACATGCTGTGCCTGAGACATTGATGGAGAAACTTCAGCGCAGTCCAATAACGCAATCACAAACAACCTTTTGTCTAGCAACGACAGACGACATTTACGTTATATTAATTCTTTCACTGGGTAAATGACAATTTCACTATTACAATCTGAACACTGATATTCACAAAATTCACTGAGTTAAACTGACTTACTATGGTGGGCGGATAATCTTACTCATACCTGAGACAATGGTGGAGAAACGTCAGAGCAGTCGCGCTCTCCTCCGTGCATGAGCTTAAATACAGCTAACTGGCAACTCAGGCCTGTGAGGATCACATGCCAGAAAGGCCAGTCACGCAATGACAGAAATTACATTCAACTCAATCACTGTACATTTAATTATGACAACCAATTGCCACCGGTCAGGCGAATTTCCTATGTCTATTCATACAATCCAGGGGTGGCCAACCTGTCGATGGCGATCGACTGGTCGATCGCAAGATCTTCTTTAGTAGATCGCATGGCAAAGTTAAACTTAATGATCCATCCTTCTTAAGCTGCCATACAAAATCCTCTTCAAATTTTACTCATAATCATTGGGATATTATATTTGTTTAGATTTTTTTCTGGGAATAGATTATTATTATGGATACATCAGAGCGATACATACAAAAAACTTCGACTGTGCCATGCTGTTTGTGGCGGAACCTGATAGTAGGGTTGCCATACGTCCGTATTTTCCCGGACATGTCCTCCATTTAGGTCTCGAAATCTTCATCCTGAAGTAATTTTTAAAATTCTTCAAAAGTCCGGGATTTCACCTTCAGTCATTTTCCCCACAGAAAAAAACCCATGAAACTGTAATGACGAGAGAGAGAGTCAGAGAGAGGGGAGGTGGAAACCATAGAGATCTCGTTCAGTTTTCGTCAGCTGATAAGTCACGTGTATGCCTGTACTGTGTTGTCAACTTAGCTGTCAAATATTTGATTGATAAAGGGGTAGAAGTTGATGATGTGAAGTGTTTTGACCAAGTTAGTAACCTGAAGCAGTTTGTGGAAAAATACAAGAGTGATGAAAAATTTAGTAATCTGCCAACACATAAAAAAGTGGACCAGATATTTTGAAAAATCAAAGAACATTGAATGCCACTTGTACTGAGCACATCATTGTCATTCCTAAAAATCCATTTTAATTCATATTACGCTACATAATATTCAAATCCACCGCGCTTGTAGAATCTCAGGAGAGACGTGTTTTTCCCCTTTGTTTTACACTCAGGATCACTCCCAGTAAGTCCAGCCATCGAACACAGTTGTCACTACGTTTATTCCACTCTCTACTGGCAAACGCAATCTTGAATTAGTCTGTGTAAATCAACTTTAGTAATTCGCCAGACCTTTGTCAACTGAGGGTCATCCTTGAATGAGTAACAGTTAGATTGTTTGTAATTATTGTCATTGCGTGAGTAGCGATCACTGGCAACTCAGGGGTATATATACCCGCTCATCAAGCAGGGCGAGCGTGCCCTGACGCCCGCCCCAACGTTTGTTCCAGGTATGTTTATGTGTAGCCATTCAGTTTAATTCAGTCAATTGTAGTGAATATCAGTGTTCATCAGTGTTCATGCTTTAACAGTTGAATTGTCATTCACCCAGTGTAAGAAGTAATATAACGTAAATACCTCTGTCGTCTAGACCAGAGATTTGTTGTGTTGTCAAGCTTCCCAGTCCGTCCCCTGACGCCAGCCCCAACGTTTGTTCCAGATCCCATTGTGATTCTTGCATCACTCAACAACTGCCCCGGATGTAGTAGAAACCCAGCAGGGACCATATATGAAAAGATGGCACGGATGTGGCCTGATTAGTATGCTCCACTGCTTCGTGGTGCCAGACCCCAGACTCGCCATGTGTCTGGCCACCACCGACCATAACAACAGTCGTGAATCTCAGTGTTCTACCCTGGGACGCACCCTGGAAGTATATGTCAACAGAGAGTGTCGTAAGATGTATGTTTGGGATAATTAGTTGGAAATAATTATCCCATGTTGGGTAGTGGACCCATGTATCTGCTGATTTCATTATCAACGTGTATGTGGAGCAAAGTCTTGTATCTGTACTGTAATGCCACATACCACCAGTAGGTGTGAGAAGTAAAGCAATCTACAAGGAGTGCCATGCACCATATATTGTGAGTAGGGCCAAGGAACTGGTCCTGCTATGTAAGGGAATGTGACACCAGTAAGATTGTGCACGGTAAGAGTATACTACCTGAGTGATTGTTGTTGAGTAAATAAGAAAATAAGGAAATAAGCAAATAAGAAAATAAGGAAATAAGTAAGCAAGAAGTACGGAGTCTGTAATAAGCCCAGGAGTTGAACCTGGTAATTATACAGTATGTTAGTAATATCTATTTTCCCCTTTGATTTTATATTAATAAACTTGTTCTTTGAGTATTTGAGGAGTATTCATTTCTCCCACAGTAGTTACCGTTATTTCCGTCCAAGTGACCCTGATATCAGAATTACACTACCCATGTGCCTAGACCATCGACATGCTACCAGCAAGAACTGAGGTTAGGTAGTACCAAAAATGAACTGAAGTAAGTAGAAGGAACATTTGAAAGAACTAAAACATGTGGTGGTTTCACCCTTCTTTCCCCTTATCGATCTGGTCAATGAAAAACCTAACCCAATGCCTAGTCCACTCTGCCCGCTACCTAACGAGTTACATACTGTCCAGAGGGGGTCTGGTGGCAGCGACCCTTAGAAATTAAAATTAGAGTTAAGTATTCCCCCCTTAGAATTAGTGACCCCAGTCTGGCAGTATACACTCAGAATTGCGAAGAATTGCACAATTCTTCTTTGTTATATCATCTCACAATGCAAATGTAGAAAGAGTTTTTTCACTGATGCAAAGTCAATGGACAAAGGAAAGGAACAAATTGAGTGTTGAAACAATGAAAGGCATTCTGAATGTACAGTACAACTTCCGAAAAACATCTTGCAGTGACTTCTATACCTTTCTAAAGAGCAATCAGCCAATACTGAAAAAGATCCGATCTACAGAAAAGTATGCATGGGCACATCAAGTCACACACACAGTGGGGGAAGAAGACTGCAGCTAAGGGAATGAAGATATTCAGCCTTAAGAAAAGGTATGTTGTATATTAGCCTACATTAAAAACACAATGCAATATAGTACACCGATACTGGTATATATATATATATATATATATATATATATATATATATATATATATATATATATATATATATATATATATATATATATATATATATATATATTAATGCTATGCAAATATGCAAAATTAATTGTTACGGCTGTTTGAAGGTTACATAGCGCCAAAGTGTGTGCCTGGCGGGGGAGGGGGGCACGATGTCTTCGGGAACGTCCTCTTTTTTTGAATGTTCAGATATGGCAACCCTACCTGATAGGAAGTGTTCGCGTTCATACGGGCCTTTTTAGAAGCAGCATATTCGTTGGTTGAAAATTTCAAAAATAAGTCTGAAATACTGTCTTCTATTAAGGATGTTCAGTTATCAAGAAACACTGTCATGAGGCGCTGTGAATTTATGACTGAGGATTTGTGTGAACAACTGAATAAAGACATACATGAGTGTGTTTTCTTTTCATTACAATTTGATGAGTCTACTGATGTGGTCGATACATCACAATTATGCATTTTCATGAAAATGGTGTTTAAAGACATGAGTACCAAAGAGGAACTGCCAAAAATTCTACCATTAAAAGGAAAAACTCGTGATGAAGACATATTTCAGACTTTCAGTGATTTTGTTAATAGTACAGTTTCCAGTAGGTAAGCTCGTATCTAAAAATACTGATGGGGCACCTGCAATGGCTGGCCGAATTAGTGGGTTCATTGCCCTGTGCAGGAGTGATGATAGGTTTCCTAACTTCTTTTTTGGCCTCAAAAGATTGACCTTTGGATCACAACGAAGTGAGGCTGTTAGATTTAGCTTTTTTAAATGACATGACTGCTATGCTGAATAAACTAAACTTAGATCTGCAAGGGAAAGATAAAACTATAGTTGACATGATTAGTCCTGTGGCTGCTTTTAAGCAGAAACTAAAACTAGTGTCTTTACAGCTGCATCAACATCAACTACGAAACTTCAGAAATATGATGTCTGAACTAGAAAACCAAGGAAAAGACTGTGACCAGTTTGGCAGTGCTCGATATATTGAACACGTGCAAAACCTTGTCTCATATTTTGACAAACGGTTTCAATATATAGCAACAATAGAACCTGTTGCAACATATACTGTATGTGTTTTCTATTTGGTAAAATCACAAATGTTGAAGATATTGCATCTAGAATGGAATCAGTATTTAACATGGACATATCTGAAGTCGAAAATGAGTTTCTGAAGCTTAAAAATGATATTCAGATCAAATCCAGGGCAACAGAAGGAAGTTTCTGGAACCTTCTCAGTGAAGAAAAATATCCTAATGTCAGAAAATGTGCCATGTACCTCACAGCATTTTTTGGATCAATCTACCTTTGTGAATCAACATTTTCACACATGAAACACATCAAATCCAGATACCGATCAACAATGTCAGATGAACACCTGGATGCTTGCATGCGGCTAGCAGTCACAGCCTCCAGTCCAAATTACACAAAGCTGGCAGACAACATGCAGTGCTAACCATCTCATTAGTAAAGTAAGTTTATGATTTTCTCATGTTAACAATATATCATAACAATTATTGAAAAATATTATTTGTTTACTCTCTCTCTCTCTCTCTCTCTCTCTCTCTCTCTCTCTCTCTCTCTCTGCGTATTTTATGGCAATGGGTGAATATTATGCTGGTAGATCGCGTCAGGCTAACTGTGGAAAAAGTAGATCACATCACACAAAAGGTTGGCCACCCCTGAAATAATCTAATCAGAGATTGAGCTTGCCAGGAAAAAGTGGAATTACTCACGTTGATAACATTAGTTCTCCCAACATAGCGAATTTCTAGACAAGGACCCTCTATGGGTATAGGTTGAAATCTTGGAGATAAGAAGTTTGACATGTTCTTTCAGGAGATTTATGACTTCCTTAAATAGACTACTGACACTAAATAAACTACAAACATCAGATTCTCTGATGTTTGGGCATCAAAATGATCTAATTTCAGTATTACTCAGAAATGCATGGCTTTAACCAGGGACAATATCCTTGGACGCAATTCGTACTGGCGGACTCGACACTCACTTACTTAACAAGTGTTACGAACAATAAAGACAATTAAAGCTTTCACCATCACTCACAAGGGATCTTGTATGCTTTAACTGTAATCAGACATATCTAAGTTGACTAAAAACAATGGTGTTCTCTCTCACATTCAGACTTACTTTATAGAGAGGTTGGTTTAAGGAAGTCAGAGAAAATGGGAAAACGGAGGACTCAGGCGTCTTGAAGCGGTGAGAAAACGGACGCCTCAGTGGGGAGACTCAATAAAGAAGGCATAGCTACATGTTTTGTGGGTTATTGAGCGTAATATGAATCGTCTGATTTTACGATAACTAACGTGTATGACCGTGGTCATTACACTGCACTGCCTGCTTCAGATGTTTGAAACTGTCTCTGTACCAGCCAGAGCATGAAACCGATGCGAATGAATCTAAATGTTCGAAGTAACAGACTCAAGTTCATGCATCTGAAGCAGGCAGTGCAACAATAACTGGCTGGGAGAGTTAACGAACTTTTGGGTGAGACTGTACCATGGAAACTACTGCATGAATTTCAATGAAACTTTCCACAGAAGTTGGACCGTATAAGGGATGTTGCTTGTGGAAAATTGAGCCCCATATGCCACATCCCCAAACTGGGTATATTAGTTACGTGCTCTTCTAATGGAATTCTCGACCTTACGGCGGCGTAAGCGACACTAATTCTTTATACTTGTTTTACTTTTATCCTCTTCACCACTGATCGGCTCGTTAGCCGCTTGGGCGATCGGCTACGTCTCTGTTACGCACTGTTGGCAAGGTTACGTTTGTACAGTTAGTCCGTTCAACACTTAATTATTCATATTATGTTACAGCGACCACAAAGCATGTGAAACATTTGAGTCCCCAAGTAGAGACGTCCGTTCTCTATTCACTGGAGCGGGTTCAGGTACATTCAGGAGCCGGTGCATGCCCAGTATTTGCCAACAGTGCGTGACAGAGACGTGACCGATCGCCCGGGCGGCTAGCGAGCCGATCTTTTGGTGAAGAATATAAATGAAAAGAGACGTGACCGATCGCCCAAGCGGCTAACAAGCCGATCAGTGGCGAAGAGGATAAAAGTAAAAAAGGATGTTTTAGTCCTCCGTTTTCCTTTTGTGTACTCGTTTAGGGGCTCGGGTATATTTTAATTAACGCAGGATGTTCAGTGAATTTGAAATTATGTGTGATTGAATTTATTATACAGTCAATTGGGTACACCTACAGTAAGAGAAAAGACTCTAGATGTATTGAGTATATGTTGGAGGTATCTTGTATCGTATATGTAGAGTATTTCGTGTTAAGAGATTGTGTGTTGAGTACTCTGTTTACCAGCTGTAAATCATGTGTACCGTTTATTCTTACGAGGAGGCCGTTCGTAACTAAAGTCATTCTGTTTTGATATATAAACATCAGAGAATCCGATGGAAACGTAGAAAGTGTTGTCAGACTTGTAAGAGGATGCATCTGGGGCGTACCAACGGTCAGGAGGCGTATTATATGTCCCAACGGGATGAAGAAACTGCACTATTTGAGACTGAATGTGAAAAGGACCTAGGTGTGCATGTTGACAATGAGCTGAAGTTCTCGAGCCATTGCGAGAAGAAGGTAAATCAGGCAAAAAAATTATTGGGTCTTATAAGAAGGTCGTTCAGATATCTAGACGGTCCGTCCCTCGTAACGATCTTCAAGAGTGGAGTGCTTCCCCATCTGGAGTACTGTCACCCCGTCTGGTGTCCGAGATATGCTAGGTACTGTCAGTTGGTTGAAAATGTTCAAAGGAAGGCCACCAGACTGGTGTCTGCACTTTGGCACCTCAACTACCCAGAGAGATTGGAGCACCTGAACTTGCCTAGCTTATACTACAGACGGGCAAGGGTCGACCTAATTGAGGTGTATAAGCGTCTCAAAGGGCACTACTCAGTCGATTGTCCTAACTTGGAGCTGGCGAACGCTAGCCCCACAAGGGGTCACAGCTCAAGACTGAAGAAGCCGCAGGTCCAGATAACTGTGAGGGCAACTTTTTTCGGAGTGAGAGTTGTGAATCTGACCAGGATAAAGCTGAGGCATTGAACAGCTTCTTTTCCTCAGTGTTCACAAGAGAGGATGCAACTAACCTTCCTGCGTTTGAGGACAGATGGTTCGACACAGCACTGACCCACATTGTGTTCACAGAAGAGGGTATTAGAAATAAACTGTCCAGGCTAAAGGTCTATAAGAGTCCCGGACCTGACATGGTGCATCCTAGAGTGCTAAGAGAGCTGTGCAACGAGCTTGCAGAGCCCCTGAAGATTCTGTTTTGTAAATGCCTGGATGAACAAATGGTCCCCAGTGAATGGAAAGTGGCTTATGTGAGTCCGATCTTCAAGAAGGGCGATAGTCACTCCACGAACAACTATAGACCGGTGAGCCTGACCAGCATAATATGTAAAGTACTTGAGAGTATTATCAGAGATGCCGCGATGGAACATCTACTACGAAACAACCTTGTAAAAGGTTGCCAACACGGTTATATGCCGGGGCGCTCTTGCTTAACACAATTGCTCAAGGTATTGGATATTTGGACCCATATTCTAGAACGGGGTGGTAATATCGACAATATTTACCTAGATTTTGCCAAGGCTTTCGACAGTGTACCCCACGAAAGGCTGAAAATCAAACTGGAAGGGTACGGAATTCGGGGAAATGTCCTAGCGTGGATAGAAGACTTTCTACATGACCGCAAGCAATGTGTGGTGATTAATGGCACGAAATCGTCATCTGTACCTGTAACAAGTGGGGTACCGCAGGGTAGTGTATTGGGCCCGCTGTTGTTTGTTTGTTTCATAAATGATATGCCTGACGTTGTACACTCCTCCATACAAATGTTTGCCGATGATGGCAAGTTATTTCGGGAAATTAAGAACCAAGCGGACTGTGAAGAGCTGCAGAAGGACCTCTGTGGGCTCCAGGAATGGTCGAAGAAATGGCTGCTGAGATTCAATGTCACGAAGTGTAAGAGGATGCACCTGGGGCGTACCAACGGTAAGGAGGCGTATCATATGTCCCAACGGGATGAAGAAAATGCACTAGTTGAGACTGTGTGTGAGAAGGACCTAGGTGTGTATGTTGACAATGAGCTGAAGTTCTCGGGCCATTGTGAGAAGAAGGTAAATCAGGCAAATAAATTATTGGGTCTTATAAGAAGGTCGTTCAGATATCTAGACGGTCCGTCCCTCGTGACGATCTTCAGGAGTGAAGTGCTTCCCCATCTGGAGTACTGTCACCCCATCTGGTCCCCGAGATATGCTAGGGACTGTCAGTTGGTTGAAAATGTTCAAAGGAGGGCCACCAAACTGGTGCCTGCACTTCGGCACCTCAGCTACCCTGAGAGATTGGAGCGCCTGAACTTGCCTAGCTTATACTACAGACGGGCAAGGGGGGACCTAGTTGAGGTGTATAAGCATCTCAGGGGGCACTACTCAGTTGAGTGTCCTTACTTGGAGCTGGCGGACGCTCGCCCCACAAGGGGTCACAGCTCAAGATTGAAGAAGCCGTGAGGGCAAACTTTTTCGGAGTGAGGGTTGTAAACTCTTGGAACAATCTACCAGAGAGTGTTGTGACGGCACCAAGTGTGAGCTCTTTCAAGAGAAGACTTGACCAACACTGGAGCGGGTTCAGGTACATTCAGGAGCCGGTGCATGCCCAGTATTTGCCAACAGTGCGTGACAGAGACGTGACCGATCGCCTGGGCGGCTAGCGAGCCGATCTTTTGGTGAAGAATATAAATGAAAAGAGACGTGACCGATCGCCCAAGCGGCTAACAAGCCGATCAGTTTCGAAGAGGATAAAAGTAAAGTAAAAGTGAACTCTTGGAACAATCTACCAGAAAGTGTTGTGACGGCACTGAGTGTGAGCACTTTTAAGACCAAACTTGACCAACACTGGAGCAGGTTTAGGTACATTCAGGAGCCGATGCATGCCCAGTACTTTCCAACAGTGCGTAACAGAGATGTGTCCGATCGCCCAAGTTGCTAACGAGTCGATCAGTGGTGAAGGTGATAAAAAATAAAAAGTAATTAATGGATCAGAATCTTGACTTAATGGCGCCGATGTGAGTCGTAGGCCTACAGGTACTGTCGTGTCCGAGAGACATGTCTCGACACCAGGACGAGGTGGTGTACTGCGCTTATCATGGTCATCCTTAATCTCTCTTCGTTTCATATTATAGCTGCATAACATTCAAATTCACCGAGCTTGTAGAGAGTCATAGAAAACGGTAAGCCTTTGGAAAGGAGTGACTCACATGCTGTATGTTGTTTTATATGAATTGTACCAATGTATGAGCATATAATATTAAGTGTATGTACTGATAGTATGAAGGAGAACTCAAGGTATCTGTCGGATGATTGGGAAGGCCCAATTGATACGGACTAGTGTACTGTACTGGAAAAGTGGAACTTTGGGTATACTGTGTCGGAAGGTCATGGTATTTACGTCTGTGTGCGAATAATAAACAAAGCTACCTCGGGTTGTAAGGGCGGGAACTTCCTTACTTTATTTCATACTATTCTGATTTATTTATGTACTTAATTCTTTCCTTTATTCCCTTCTGTTATTTTTCTTCAATAAGTGTCATGTTTTATATTTCTCTTCAAGTATATTTTGTTCTAGTGATATTCTAAACCATGGATTAATCTGGAAACCATGTCTTTCTTATTACCACACTTATTATACTTACAACGGTAGCCTGCCACCACCCAGACTTTTATTAGAATATAACATATCTTAGGTAACTGTTAGGTAGCCTGCTAGCGAGCTTCTAGGCACGTGAGTTACAAAGTTATTTTCTGAGAACCAATGGGTGAAAGGAATAGAGTGGTGATACTCGTAGTTTACTAATTCAATATCTATTAACATAAGGAGCGAACAAGATGTTAATAAAGTACACTCAAACCAGACTGGACCACTTAGGTCTTACTTTACCATTCATAAAATAGAGCTTCAGTTACTTATTACATCATTAAACAGCTTCAATTACTTATTACATCATTAAACAACTTCAATTACTTATTATATAATTAAACAATCATTATATTAGGTCATTGTCACTACAGTTGGCTGTATGACACACTTGACAATATCCCGAATTAAAATATTATTTATAACAACATGCTATTTCGGAATGAATAACATGGTATTTCTCCCTCAATTGAGGTACTCAACTCACACAACATATTATTGATACTATCTATTGCCGCCCATTGAGCGACTGTGGGTTAATGAGACCCTTACACGTAGGACTCGATTGTTCTTTATTTAGTCAAAACCGCAGAGTACAAATTACATATGTTACATATGAGATAATTAATTCAATCGTATGTTCCATCACTATTAGCGACTACATATAGTATATTTAATAATAATAATAATAATAATTAAAGGTTTATTGAAAGAGCTTGGCAGCCAGGAGGCTGAAAATATACAGTTACATATTTGAGTAGAGTAGGGTGTTAAACCATATAAAACTTACGTGTTTCGGGTCTAATGTAAGACTTATTAACTCCCTGACTTGATAGGTCACTGGACGGATCGAGACTGCCTTCGATCTAGTCAGCCGGATGCGAGGGCCAGCTGTTCATACCTCAGCAAGGCTCGTTGTCAACACTCCCCCTGTCTCTCTCCTGTCCCCACCTCTCTCTTTCTCTCCCTCCCTTCTAGTTTATTCTATTGGCGGTAACACTCCCCCTGTTGAGCTTGCTCGAAACCCATTGTCTTCCAGGAGTCTCACTCTCCGACTCCCTCCAATAGGCAGAGCTTTGTCACTGGACGTATTAACACTGACTGCTTCGTCTTTACTTTGGCACGCCGCACCAGGCCGTCATCACCGGGTACTGCCTCCATTACCCTTCCCAGCATCCATCGGTTCCTTGGGAGAGGATGTCCAGATATGATGACGATGTACCCAGTGCGGAAGTTGCGGTGCGCCCTGAAGTGCTGCTGTCGCTGTCGGAGTGTCGAGAGATATTCCTTAACCCACCTCTTCCCGAATTGGTCTGCAATGAATTGGGCATGCTTCCATTTTTGTCGGTACGCTTCTACTATGGACTGATCGCCTCCAATGGGCAGGGTTTCCCTCGTGTTCACAGAAGGTGAAGCGGAGTGAGTGCTTCTAGGGCTCTCGGGTCGTCGGATACTGGGGTGATGGGCCTCCCGTTGAAGATCTCTTTCACGGCACAGAACAGGGTGTTGAGTCGCTCGTCGTTAAGTACCTGTGTGCCCACCACCCCCTGGAGAACCTTCTTCACCATGCGGGTCTGACACTTGGGAGGTTCTCTGCGGGATGTAAACCTCGTCATGGCGTTGATGAATGAGTCTGTGTTCAGTGAGGTGAGGACTTCCAGGTGTATAGCTCGGGTGGCCAGACATGTAAACAAGCATCCCCATCCCTTCGCCCAGGCCTGGCCTTGTTTAACCATGAAGGGACCAAACACAGTCGACTCCGGTGCAGGTGAATGGCCGATCTTCTGGATGTACCCGGTCCTCTGGCAGGTCAGCTTAGCGTTGGTAGGTAGGCTTCCAACTCCTTTTTCGACAAATTACACACGTACATAGTACTCGGTCGATCATCTTACGGCACTTGGGTATTCAATAAGTCTCGCATAGCACAGCTAAAGTGTGCTCGCATCCTGAGTGGCCATCCCTGGTCGAATGTACCTCCTGTACCATAAGTTCTGTGGGTTTTTGTCCTTGGGTAACTGTATGTATATTATGTATGTTGTATGTATACCATGTATGTACTCTATATATATACACATTATTTCTCTAGTCAGTAGCGTGTGGTAATGCCTCTGTTTCATGTCACCACACGCTTAGATAAATGTGCCTGGCGACATCTGGAAGCTGCTAGTATACCACTTACCACATGTCGCCTGAGAGGTCAGAGTGAGGTCAGTTGACCCTATAGGAGTGTAAGGACTACCTGCGCTTGTAAGCGCACCCTTGTATATTTCCGTTAATAAGAACCTACAGAACTCTACAGGTGTTTATGTTCGCCCCTGTAGCAGCACGCTTCAGTCGGCCGCCTACTCTGATCAGACCGTCTGCACCCAGGTAAGGTTCCGTGGGGCTTTGTCCCTGGGTAACAGTATGGGGTTCTTTGCTCTGGATGGAGAGCAGCACGCTTCAGTCGGCCGCCTACTCTGATCAGACCGTCTTCACCCAGGTAAGGTTCCAGTCTGATGAAGTGTCTTCGTTCCAGCGCGTCCATCTCATGGGGAAATCCCTTCCTTTAAATCAATCTTGAGACGACTAACTTTGCGTCTTCTAATTCGCTGACCTTGAGTCGATGTTTTTGGTGATGTCTGTTCTTTCACTTCCCCAGCTGCCATTCTATAAACCTTCTAATCCACGCTTCGCTATTCAGAAGTCGATGCCACGAGGAGTACCTGGCCCATAGCTTATAGAGGATACCCTCCCCCTGGTCAGCGTTCGTCGTCAGCACCGTGATTTCCTTCTTCACCTCTGGGTCTTTGTCTGTGAGGGCTGGAATCCTCATTGGACTCTTTTGCCAACCGTCTTCTTCCAACAAGAGGAAAGCAGGTCCCCGAATCAACCTGCCCTCATCGTTGAGCTCTGTTCCATGTAGTCCACAGGTAGCTTCATCGGCTGTGTTTAGTGCCGACTTCACGTGGCGCCATTGTTCTGCATTGGAGTCCTTGTGTATTGTTGCCACTCGATTGGCCATGAAGGAACGGAACGTCTTTCGGTGTTTCGTATGTACTGGAGGACTGCCGTACTGTCTGTCCGGAACACTGATCTGTCTATTTGTAATTCAAGTTATCGTCGTAGTTGTTTGCCTGCCTTGGCAGCCAATACTGTCGGGCAGAGCTCGAGTCGAGGTATGGTCTGCTGTTTCAGAGGGGCTAGCTTGGCTTCGCCACACATGAAGGAGATTCGCTTATCCCACCCAATACTTCGTCTACACCCATAATTTTGGCTCTTGTGACGCTCAGAGCGATGAGTCCCAGTGGGTAACATATGGAGCTGACCATACTCAGAAGGTCTCGTTTCGTCTCTGGTTTCTTAGGGATCTGGACCCTGACCTCTAGTTCGTCCTTTTCCTGGTCCCACAAGATTCCCAGCGCTCGTTCAGTGGGGAGCCTGTCGTCTTTCAAATGACTTCCTTTACTCTCACGGCTTTCTCTGTCTGTGGAATTGCCTTGAGGACTTCCCTGTGATTACAGACCCACTTCATAAGTCTGAATCCGCCCTTCTTCCTCAGCTGTCTCTGTCAATGGGTAATTATCGTTGCCTTCCCCGGCGAATCTACTGAGAGAAGCAGATCGTCAATGTAGAAGTTACGATTCACTTCTAGATGCCGTCATGGAGACTTTCCCTGCAATCTTGGAATGTTCGTTGTAGCGCATACCCGGCGCATGAAGGGCTACACAAACCTCCAAAGAGGTGTACTGTCATTTGGTAAGTGGCGGGGCCTCTGGCAGCTGGTCGTCCGTCCACCATAAGAATCGTAAGGCGTCTCGATGTTCGGGTACTACTCGCACTTAATGGAACATTGTCTCGATATCAGCCATGAGTGCCACCTTTCCTTGTCTGAATCTGATGAGGACTCCCATCAAATTACCGTTAAGGTCTGGCCCTTGAATCACCTGGTTGTTCAATGACATCAACTTATATTCGGCTGCACAATCAAAACTATTCTCACCTTTTCTGGCTTGTTGGGGTTCAACACAGGGTGGTGTGAAAGATACCAGGTCTTCCCGGGTGTAACACTGAGTTCTTGATGTGGGACTCGCTCAGCATGTCCCTAGTCGACTAGGCGTCTCATTTCTTCTTGATACCTCTGAGAGAGCCTTGGGTTCTTTAGGAGGCATTTCTCAGTCTCGCCAATCGCTGTTCTGCAAGCTTCTTATTGTCTGGGAGTTCCGGTTCTTCCTGGTGAAACAGCAATGACCTTGGGATAGTGATGGATCGGCTCTTTCTTTCTCCTACGCTAACCACTTTTACACTGATCTCTTCGGTGTTTGCACTACTTCTTTCTTTCATGATTGTGCTAAGGGAGAGGGAAAAAACTGACCTTCCCTCTGCTTGCAGCCTTGGTACTGCTCGTCAGAACTCCCGTGAATTATAGAAGCCCCGAGTGTACTCCAGAGCAGCTATTTTTACCACTAACCATCGACTGGCTGCACTCCGTTATCCGGTGATTACGACCCAGGCTGGCGAAGCAGCGATGTTCTTCCCTTACGAGGGAAGTTCGCCTCCCTGTGGACATGCTGAGGAATGTCCAACACATCTGAAGAAGATGATCTCCGTGGCATAACGAGCAGCGTTCATCGTCCGTTTCTCTGGTTGTCTTTATTCCTGATGTTACCAGACCCACAAGTTTTTTCCTCGACAAGGATTGGCATGAGGATGAGTCTGCATATTTTCAGCTTGGTTCCTCCGGTCCTTGTCCCTTTGGGGCCTCCTTCGCCTTATCGACCATATCCATAGTGAATTCCAACATCCACTCGATCCCAGGAGGCTTCCCTTGCTTCCCTTTGTATTTATGAACAGTATTCCCATAGTCGTCACTTATGGTCCTTCATCAACGTTAGTGGTTTCGGTGAGCGAGCTTGATGCTCAGAAGTACTTCGGCGCTTCCCCTGGTGATATGTTCCCTGCTTCGCAGTTAAGGTGAGCGTCGGGAGTCCTCTTGGAGTATATAGCGTTTCTTTGTCAGTTTCGGTTTCAGGAAGGTCGTGTCTCTGGTAGTGATAACACCTTTCTTCTGTTGTTGTTGAGATTGTCGGACTGTAGTCCGACACGGGCTCTCTCCTGTAGGCGGCCCTTTTGGTGGTTCCAGGTGGAGCTCTTGGAACAGCCAGGCCAGATTTGGGATTTAGGATGGAGGTTATCTTACCTGCAGGTATGAAAGGATACTGCAGGTTTGCAAGTGTAAGCGGACCCCCGATCAGTGAACGCTTACCACCAACCCCCACTCTTGGACGTGGTCAGTTTTGGAGTGGAGCCCCCCCCTGAACTGGGGTCCACACTTGCTGGGGAGGATACCTCCTAAGCTATCTGGGTGATGGGTATCATGTGATGACCCGGAGAAGGTGGTGAATGTGGTTTGATTGGGCCTTTGATATTGTACTAACTCTGTTTATGGCGTGGAGCAGTCATTAAAAGTTTCCATCGGAGGGTCTGACTATGGGCGTAGAAGGCCGCTCCGGATCTATGATGTTTTGGTCCACCGAGCCATCTGTGAAGTATGATGCTGCTTCGGCTTGTGTCTGAGTGGCTATGGGTTCCTGAGTTATTCTTTTGAGGTTCTCCTTCTGGAGGTTGGCTTTGCTATCACTTAATTCTGTGCTGCCCTTACTTTGTAGTCGATCCATACCTTCGGTGGCGTTCTGCATCATCGCTGCCCCGTCTCAATTTTGACTCATTCCCATTCATGTCCATGTAGTGTTCTCGCTGTACATCTTGTAATTTGTTTTCCTTCTCCTGGGTTCCTGTTGGTGTCAATGCTTCCGGAAAGTGGGTATGACGGGTGGAAACGTGTTCCCTCTCCCCCTGATGGGATATTCCCGATTCTGAAGCGCTGAGTGTTGGGAACCCTCCTTGGGTGGGAGTCGAGGTGTAGCAGCTAGACACTCCTGATTCCGGCGGTTGACAATGTGTGTCTCGTGCATACCTCGTTGCGGCTATCATCCCTTCACTCATTTCCAGAAAGGGCTTTCCTCCTGGTAACGACAGCATCTCACCAAAGTCCTCCGTATCGCCTAAAGTCTGAAATTGCTCCATATGATTTTTCATATTCTGCATCATTGCCGTCAATTGGGTGAGCGTCTGCTGATAACCCCCGATTACCCTATTTAACCGGCCTGTTGTTTCATCCTTCTCTCTGGTGAAAGAGTTTCTCTACTTCGCCCTGGCTGTATGAGTGTCCGGTTAGCATCTCCGTCGTTCAGGGCCTCCAGGTCATACAATCTGAAGTCATGTAAGCGATGTCATACAACTGAAGTCGTATAAGCGATGACATACAACTGAAGTAATATCAGTGATGTCATACAATCACGATCACAGTGGTGTCACACGAGCGACGTCCTTCAAACGCGTGACGTGCACTACGCACGAGTGATGTCACAAAAACATGACCACAGAGACCCCACAATCAATGTAGGGACTCCTTACACAAACTGATGTCACAAACGCTACTGCAGCGCCCTTGCTTGAATACTGAAATAGATATTCCATTGAATGTATTCTATTTCGTATTTTCAACCTTACCTAAATTGTCTGTACGCTTTGAACACTGTCTTTCCCGCTTGTTCGTACTGTGAGGGTTTCAGTGGACAACACCGCACCAGACTACTCATCGCTACAAGGCACCCTGGATAGGCTACAGGCATGGACTACGGAGAACAAGGTCACCATCAACCACCCCAAAACCGTAGTCATGCACATAAATACCGCCACCACTGGAGTGCAAGCCCCAGCAGTCACAGTGGGTGCCCACCCTTTCCAGCTGGTGCAGTCTGCCAAACTCCTGGGTGTAACGATAGACAACAAACTGGACTGGAAGGCCCATGTAAATAACACAGTCAAGGCAGCCTCGTACCGTGTCTACATGCTTCGACGACTTAGGTCACTTGGGACACCTACGCCACAGCTGAGGACTATCTACAACGCCTTTATTCTCCCCAAACTAATGTATGTATCACCAGCCTGGTCGTCTTCTCTCAACTCCACCCAACAACGTCAGCTAGAGAAGGTACAGAAAAGGGCCTACAGAATCATGCTCGGCGCAGAATACTCTGGCTACACCAATGCTCTCTCCACCCTGGAAATGCCATCCCTCAGTGACCTCCACCACCAAGCACTGGAAAGGTTTGGCAGCTAACTAATGCATCACCCTTGTCATCGCCACCTCCTGCCACCGGCAGCCCCCCACCCACCTCGCGCAGTCTGCCACTACAACAAAATTCAGCCCATAAGAGCCTGCACCGATAGATATAAGACTAGCACCATCCCATCTATTGATAAAATTATAAACAACTCCTGATTTATGTACTGTACAGCCCTGTAAATGTATTCAACGCATATTTTATCATCATGTCTAAATCAAATGTAAGTCTGTATATTTTCAGCCACTGGCTGCATCTCTATTAGTAAACCGTTTATTATTATTATTATTATTATTATTATATTGCTGACCCAGAGTCCACTCTGTCAAGAATGAATGATAACACTCCCGCCCGCCCGTACGAACAATTTTCCACCGAGACCAGTCCTTTCTGAAATGGCTGACACTGGACCACTTTTCTACACACGTGTTATACACGTATTCAACCCACACCACTGGGTTTAACTATTGTTATACAGTACATATATACATATATACACACATACACATATATACACATATATACACATATACATATATACACACACACACATATATATATATATATATATATATATATATATATATATATATATATATATATATATATATATATATATATATATATATATATATATATATATATATATATATATATATACATATAACTTGAATGTTGTACACACACTTAACCCTCAAACTCCCTACTCCATCTGTAAGGAAATTACTACATCATCAGGCCCCTCATGACACCATCTGTGAGGGAATTACTACACCATGTCGAGCCCTTCATAACACCACCTGTAAGGGAACTACTACTCCTTGTGATACCCCTCATAACGCCATCTGTGAGGGAGTTACTACACTATGTGTCTGCTGTTCAATACCTCAGCACACATGATCAACGTGACCTCCACTGTAAACATTAATCTGTATGTTCACTGTATGTTCCTTTACCTTTCTCTAATGAAGGCTTTTGTTGAACCACCAATGTCAATGTATGTAATAAGTCATTTATGACCAATGTATATTTTCAGCCTTCGGGCTGCAGAACTTTTTCAGAACTTTTAAACCGTTAATTATTATTGTCATTATTATATATCTATATAGGGATCACACTTTAGTAGATGATTCACAAATTCACACAAAGGCATCTCCGCTCTCCTGCTGCGTAGTTGTGGGGTTGAGTCGGTCTCCCTGAGGTCCTTCTGTCAAGTCACTTGGTAGTTTAGACTGTTCCTGAGTCTAGGACCCACGTTTTGACCATTGCCGCCCATTGAGCGACTGTGGGTTAATGAGACCCTTACACGTAGGACTCGATTGTTCTTTATTCGGTCAAAACCTGCAGAGTACGAATTACATATGTTGCATATGAGACAATTAATTAAATCGTATGTTCCATCACTATTAGCGACTACATATAATATATTTGAGTAGAGTAGGGTGTTAAACCATATAAAACTTACGTATTTCAGGTCTAATGTAGGACTTATTAACTCCCTGACTTGATTGGTCACTGGACGGATCGAGACTGCCTTCGATCTAGTCAGCCGGAGGCGAGGGCCAGCTGTTCACACCTCAGCAAGGCTCGTTGTCAACACTCCCTCTGTCTCTCTCCTGTCCCCCTCTCTTCTTTCTATTCCTCTCTCTCTCTCTCCCTCCCTTCTAGTTTATTCTACTGGCGGTAACACTATCAATATTTATGGGCTCACTACTAAACATGGGATCACTATATGCCTGTTATTTATCACCAATCATATGTTATCACCAATCATATACAACAACAACAATACTTTGGCCCATATAACTGTAAGGAGTGCCCCAGGGTGTCACCCTGGTTTCACCACAACAAGTGACAACAAAAGAAAAGCGCTGTTAAGGTCGGTTGGAGTCAGATACACTGCAAGGGAGTTCAGACTTAATTCCCAACGTGCAAACTCGCACAGTTTAATCCTGCCAAATTAATGCCATCTTCTAATGCAGCTAGCTGGTATGGAGCTATCGGTCCCCGGTAGCTGCTGGGTATTCAGCTAACACACACACTGTGCCTGGGACAATGATGGAGAAACGTCAGAGCAGTCCAATAACTCAATCACAAACAATCTTTCGTCTAGCAACGACAGACAACATTTGGTTGGTTGTACGGAGAGAAGAGAGCAGTAGCTCTGGGAGTGGGAGAAGGGTAAAAGTACAAGGTAAAGTTCAGAAGTGGGAAGTAAAGGAGAAGGTTAACAGCAGGTGGGCTATCCACCTTGCGGAGACGGGTTTTTTTGTCTTCCGTAACTGTGCTGCATTAGAGGTTCATGGGGTTAGGGAAGGCCGGTCTCAGCCAAGCTAAGCTAAGTTATTCCGAGTTGTCCTTGGGGCATATTATCTTAGGGTGGGGGGGGGTCCCTCCAGGTCCTTGTGGCACTGTAGGGATGATCCCCATCTTTTTTTTCTTTTTTTTTAACTATTTAGGTCTCTGTTTATTTGTGGGGTCCCTCCAGGTCCTTGTGTGACTGGAGAGTTGTGCCCATCTTTTTGGTTCTTATTTGTTGTTATTTTGTTGTTATTGTGTATATAGAGGCTCTGGTTCTTCATTATCATTTTTCCTGCTTCTAGGCCACCATCTGTGTGTTGTATTGTCTCAGGTATGAGTACGATTATCCGCCCACCATATTAAGTCAGTTTAACTCAGTGAATTTTGTGAATATTAGTGTTCATTTTGTAACAGTGAAATTATCATTTACCCAGTGAAAGAATTAATATAACGCAAATGTTGTCTGTCGTTGCTAGACGAAAGATTGTTTGTGATTGAGTTATTGGACTGCTCTGACGTTTCTCCATCATTGTCCTAGGCACAGTGTGTGTGTTAGCTGAATACCCAGCAGCTACCGGGGACCGATAGCTCCATACCAGCTGGCTGCATTAGAAGATGGCATTAATTTGGCAGGATTAAACTGTGCGAGTTTGCACGTTGGGAATTAAGTCTGAACTCCCTTGCAGTGTATCTGACTCCAACCGACCTTAACAGCGCTTTTCTTTTGTTGTCACTTGTTGTGGTGAAACCAGGGTGACACCCTGGGGCACTCCTTACAGTTATATGGGCCAAAGTATTATTGTTGTTGTATATGATTGGTGATAACATATGATTGGTGATAAATAACAGGCATATAGTGATCCCATGTTTAGTAGTGAGCCCATAAATATTGATAGTGTTACCGCCAGTAGAATAAACTAGAAGGGAGGGAGAGAGAGAGAGAGAGGAATAGAAAGAAGAGAGGGGGACAGGAGAGAGACAGAGGGAGTGTTGACAGCAGCAGGCAGCAGGGGTGAACAGCTGGCCCTGCGCCTCCAGCTGACTAGATGAAGGCAGTCTCGATCAAGTCCAGTGAACCAATCAAGTCAGGGGAGTTAATAAGTCCTACATTAGACCTGAAATGCATGGGATTTTATATGGTTTAACACCCTGCTCTCTCCAAATATATTATATGTAGTCGCTAATAGTGATGGAACATACGATTTAATTAATTGTCTCATATGCAACATATGTAATTCGTACTCTGCAGGTTTTGACCGAATAAAGAACAATCGAGTCGTAAGTGTAAGGGTCTCATTAACCCACAGTCGCTCAATGGGCGGCAATGGTCAAAACGTGGGTCCTAGACTCAGGAACAGTCTAAACTACCAAGTGACTTGACAGAAGGACCTCAGGGAGACCGACTCAACCCCACAACTACGCAGCAGGAGAGCGGAGATGCCTTTGTGTGAATTTGTGAATCATCTACTAAAGTGTGATCCCTATATAGATATATAATAATGACAATAATAATTAACGGTTTAAAAGTTCTGAAAAAGTTCTGCAGCCCGAAGGCTGAAAATATACATTGGTCATAAATGACTTATTACATACATTGACATTGGTGGTTCAACAAAAGCCTTCATTAGAGAAAGGTAAAGGAACATACAGTGAACATACAGATTAATGTTTACAGTGGAGGTCACGTTGATCATGTGTGCTGAGGTATTGAACAGCAGACACATAGTGTAGTAACTCCCTCACAGATGGCGTTATGAGGGGTACCACAAGGAGTAGTAGTTCCCTTACAGGTGGTGTTATGAAGGGCTCGACATGGTGTAGTAATTCCCTCACAGATGGTGTCATGAAGGGCCTGATGATGTAGTAATTTCCTTACAGATGGAGTAGGGAGTTTGAGGGTTAAGTGTGTGTACAACATTCAAGTTATATGTATATATATATGTATATATATGTATATATATATATATATATATATATATATATATATATATATATATATATATATATATATATATATATATATATATATTTACGGAAGTTGAGGGATTTAGGAATATAGTTGCCGTCTGCCCCAGATCCCAACAGGTAACAACAACAAAAAAAACCGAAACAAATCGGACTATAAAGGGTAGACAAAGGATGCGAGTTTTTCGTTGTGTGTAATAAAGTGCCATAAATCCCCGTAACAAAAGATATTCGGCTTATAAATTGCCCTTAGCAAACTTAACCTAAACATTAACAGTATATACATATTAATACAACATAAACAATTTTGAAGCAAGTGGACGTGGGGGAGGCAATACAAGATTACAAATACTTAAGTGAGGAGCTGAGATGGCTGACGAGTAAGGCTGAGTATTGTAGAAGACGGTAGGTAGTCACTGCGCCGCAGGTTTAGAGGATAGATGATCCTGTGGTCACTTCCCAGAGCCAAGTGCTCTCTCCTCGAACTGGAGCTCACAAAGAAGACTTGGAGGAAGTGACGCAACAACCAGGATATGGAGAAGAGAAACCCCGGAGTGTTAACTAAGACGAGTCATACTCGTGTCTCGTCCCTAGATGGCGTTGCTCGTGGTGCTGGGTAGGTAGATCAGGACAATATATGGCGTGGTTCGTAGTGCTGGGTGGAGGGGTTCGTAACACACCCCCCCTCCAAAGACCTCCGTAGCGCGGGCGCGAAGGAGGTGATCACCTGGTGCGTCTGGAGATTAGCTGCTGCATTTCCACTGGAGCTCAGGATATGGAGTCTGCAATCAGGTTGTCCACCCCCTTTATGTGCCGGACTTGTAGATTATAGGGCTGGGTGAGGAGAGCCCAGCGGAGGATTCGCTGGTTGGAGGTCTTGTTGGTTTGGATGAACGTGAGTGGGTTATGGTCGGTGAAGACTAGGGTTGTTTGTGGGCAAGACCGGAGGTAACATTCAGACTTCTTTATTGCCAACACCAGAGCCAGGGCCTCCTTCTCTATGGTCGAGTAGTTGGTCTGATGTTTTTTCAACTTGGCGGAGTAATATGCCACAGGGTGAAGAACATCAGTGGTTTAGGTATCAGGTTGTGGGAGCACAGCCCCCCCTCCGTACCCACTAGCGTCGATTTGCAGATGGAAGAGGGCGAGGAATCAACTTAGTCAGGGGGTGGACTACAGGCTTGGAGGCAAGGAAGGCTTTGGTGATTGGAAAGACTGGCGCACCTCTGGTTCCAGATGTAAGGGACCGCAGAACTGGTAAGGTCTGTGAGGGTCCGGCCACGCTGGAGAAGTTACTGCAGAACCGACGGTAGTAGCCGCACATCCCCAGGAAGCGCATGAGTTCCTTCCTCGTCCTTGGAGTGGGGAAGGACAAGATGGCTTTAACGTTTGCGTCCTTGGGTCTCACCATACCATGCCCAACGATATGTCCCAGGTAAGTCACTGAGGCCCGGCCAAAAGCAGATTTAGCCAGGTTTATGGTGAATCCAGTCTCTTGCAGTCGTGCAAACAGTATCTCCAAACGCACCAGATGTTCGTCCCAGCTGTCCGACACCACCACCAGGTCATCCAGGTAGGCGAATGTCCCACCTAGGTCCTGAATAAGGTAGTTGATGGCCCTCTGGAATGTGGCCGGAGCATTAGAAAAGCCAAACGCCATAACCAAATATTGAAAAAGACCAAATGGAGTTATAAATGCCGAGATTATTTTTGCCCTATCCGTGAGTCCCACTTGATAATATCCTTTCAATAGGTCCACGGTACTGATAAATTTTGCACAGCCTATGCTGTCTATTATATCTTCAATCAAAGGTAAAGGGTAGGAGTCTGAGACAGTGACCTGGTTCACTTTACGATAATCGGTACAGAAACGAAAAGTGCTATCGGGTTTTGGAATGAGAAGGCAAGGTGAAGCCCAGGGGGGAGGTACTAGGCTCAGCTAAGTTATGTTTTAACAAAAAATCTACCTCCTTTTTCATAATCTCTCTTTTTTGTGGATTTAGTCGATATGCTGATTGCCTAATGGGTTGTACATCATCTGAGATTAGCTTAATATCATGTTTAAGTATATTGCATAACCCTGGGAGGTCCGACGTGACTTTAGGAAATGTTGATAATAACTTAGTGAGATCTTTTGCTTGAGATGGATTCAGAACAGAAAAATACTCATCCAAGTTGTTGAGTATGTGACTGTTAGCAGGGTTTTCTTTAGGTAGAGGGAAGTCTAAATTCTCCAATAGGTCCATGTCATGTCTCCGGCTCCGGCCCTGACAAAACCGTATGCAATACAGGTTGACTTATAGCCTCTGGGATGTCTTCCTCTGACTGCCTGGAATGGTAAAGTTTCATGAGATTAATGTGAA
Source organism: Homarus americanus (assembly GCF_018991925.1). NCBI lineage: Eukaryota > Metazoa > Arthropoda > Malacostraca > Decapoda > Nephropidae > Homarus > Homarus americanus. The sequence goes on from NW_024712559.1 coordinate 28,180, forward strand.
CAAGTTGTGAATCTCTTCTGCGATCAGGAGTATGGACTATATAGTTGAGGGGAGATAGTTTATTAGCATCGACTTGAAAGTTTTGATGGAACCGTTCCAAGCAACCTTGGGACGGTGGGTGGTAAGCCGAAGATGTACAATGGTCCACACTGGGGTCTTTCATCACCTGTTTGAACAAAGATGGATCAGATTGTTGGGCTGTAATGAGCTCATCCTTACTAATGGTGTTATTGTACAGATCTTCTGTGGGTAGTAAGATATTGGAGGTGGTTTTAGATAAAGAGGGCCCATTTCGCACACTCTGTGACCGGGTGACAGCACAAGATGGGAAAAGATGAGGAATAGTTTCTTTAAGGTCAGTGGTGGAGTTGACAGGTAAGGGAGAGTCGACTGTCTTTATGTTAGGAACCACTAGATCTCCTACCAAGTCATTACCCAATAATAAATGAATTGCCGCACACAGGCATTGGGTCTTTCCTAATGGCTATTTGCACTTCCCCAGTAATCAAGGGACATTGGAGGTGCACTTTAGCTAAAGGATAGGAAGAATGGGACGAGAGATCTGAAATTAGAACACTCATTAGTAAATGCGGTAGATATATCAGGAATGACGTTAAACAGGAGGATAGATTGTGCTGCGCCCGTATCACGTAGTATACGAATAGGGAAAGAACGAGACCCCTCTATGATTGAAATTTTTCCCTCATAGGTGAATGAAGAGAAGAGATCCTGATGGGGCCTTTCCACATTGGTATTTGCTATTGGTTTGGATTTGGGATCCAGGTAACTACTTTTAGCAATTCGACACTTGGGTGTTTACAAGTCTGGATTGTATGGCCTGGGTTTTTACAGTAAGAACAAGTAAGCTTGGTTGCATCGGGGGGAGTAGGTGTGGGACCTTTCGACCTACCACTCACGCCCCAAAGGTTATCATCAGAGGACGACCTAACATGTTGGGAAGTACCACGTTCTCTACTGCCCAGTGACTCCAACAAAGCGTACGCATCAGCCAGCTCAGCAGCACGCCCTAAATTAACCTCTCCATGCTCCTCCACATGCTTCAAGATGTGAAATGGTATCTTGCTCGTCCACTCCTCCAGGACTACCAAATTTAACAAATCCTGAAATGTGGAGGTCTCTGTAGCCTCTAACCACTTCTTAAAAAACCTAAGCTTTTCTTGAGCAAACTCAACAAATGTGTGGGAAAATGGTTTGGTTAGTTTACGAAACTTCTGCCGGTATCCATCTGGCGTGATAGCATAAGAGGTGAGGATATTCTTTTTTACGTTATCATAGTCATCAGTCTGGTCTAAACAGTTATAAACTCTACGAGCCTTACCATATAATTTAGGAACTAACACTGACACCCACTGGTCCTTTGGCCACTCATTCTTCCCGGCTATTTTCTCAAAAGTCCTAAATGACCCGTCCATATCGGATTCATCAAACCCGGGAACAAGGGAAGAAGCAGTAGCAGGGTTAAAAGCAGCTAGTTTCTCTTTTAATGCCACTTTAGATTTAAACTCCGATGTTAAGGTGACTTCTGTCTCTCTCACCTGTAGTTCTTTCAGTCTAACCTCCTGCTCCAACTTGTCCTGTTCCAACTCGAGTTCTTTCATTTTGATTTGGAACTCGAACCTTGCTCGTTCTAGTTCTAAGGCGTCTACTCCTTGTGTTTCTTCTTGAGGGCTAGCCAGACCTGAGGCAACTTTTGAGTGAGGAGGGGTGGTGGATAGTGGTTGAAGTTTCTTGGACATGGGCGTTAATCTGTCAACAGCGGATTCTTTTAAAACTTCTTTTTGAACCAACACTTCAATCACATGATTTTTTAACATTTCCTTAGTCAGTTGCTGTGAAAATGGGATATTGTAATAGTTGGCTATTTCTTTCCATTCTTTCTTCAGGATATTAACACGTAATTTAGCTACGGAAGGATTTTCAATAAAATCCTGGAGATCAAAACCTGAGGTGGCCATTGTTAAGAAAAATAGGATAAATTAACCAATGGTCAAAAGATAAGATAAGTGGATAACCCTAGAAAATATCACGGCAGTGGATAACCAGAAAGTCCCGGAAACTAACCAAGTTATACTTAGGGAAATTACACTTATGATTATTGTTCTTCTGAGAAGATCCTTAGATAAGGATAAGAGACTTGAAAGGGGAAGGGCGTATTACGGCATTAATATAAAGATCCGGATTAACAACCCTGATATACTTGAAAGAGGAAGGGCGTATTACGGCATTAATATAAAGATCCGGATTAACAACCCCTGATAAATGGTATGATTGACCCCGAATGAGATAATGAGAAGAACAATAATTGAGGCTTTATAATTATGGGGTCCTGGTAGAGCGGGGCGTCCCAAGATATCACTTCACCCTAAACTAGTGACTATGGAACAGCCTACTCTGGAGTGAGGGTACGGCATTAAACAGATCCGGATTCTTCCCTACACTCGATAAGACTTACTACACGACTGCCACGTGTAATAACAGGTAAGCCTTATGACACTTGGAACCTAATATCCTATGGCTGTCACTCTTACTGTACGATAATACCAATATATGCACACACATATGAAGGAAACTTTAAACCACCGTAAAGCAATTGTGAACAGAAGTGACTGGGAGGAATAATTAACACTGAGTAGCAAGGGAGGAAGGAATATGGTACTTAAGGTCGTATCCTGTCACGGTCGCCATTTGTTACGAGTTGGGGATTTAGAATATAGTTAACAGTCTACCCAGATCCCAACAGGTAACAACAATAAAAAAACAAAGACAATCGGACTATAAAAGGGTAGACAAAGGATGCGAGTTTTCGTTGTGTATAATAGAGTACCATAAATCCCTTAACAAAATATTCAGCTTATAAATTACCCTTAACCAAACTTAACCTAAACATTAACAGTATATATATATTAATAAAACATAAAACAATCTTGAAGCAAGTGGACGTGGGGGAGGCAATACAAGATACAAATACTTAAGTGAGGAGCTGATATGGCTGACGAGTAAGGCTGAGTATTGTAGAAGACAGTAGGTAGTCACTGCACCGTAGGTTTAGAGGATAGATGATCCTGTGGTCACTTCCCAGAGCCAAGTGCTCTCTCCTCGAATTGGAGCTCACAAAGAAGACTTGGAGGAAGTGACGCAACAACCAGGATATGGAGAAGGGAAACCCCGGAGTGTTAACTAAGACGAGTCATACTCGTGTCTCGTCCCTAGATGGCGTTGCTCGTGGTGCTGGGTAGGTAGATCAAAATAGATGGCGTGGTCTGGGTGGAGGGTAATATATATATATATATATATATATATATATATATATATATATATATATATATATATATATTAGTTCTTGAATTGACAGATTAGAAGAAGAATCGGTCAGACACTCAGAAACAAACATTACTTCAAGTGATTCGAGTGACTTAAGTGCATCTAAGTGAATCATCAGCAAACAAGCAATTACAAGAAATTTAAGTGGACAGTGGCTATAAACACTTGCAGAACGTATACATAGAGACACAGTGGTAACAAAAGCATTATATAAGATTGCCAACTGAACAGTCAAACCCTCAGTGACACCTCCTACTGAAGGTTAGCCGGAACGGAGCCAAGAACAGCCGAGCCTACCCGAGTGTGGGCCGAGATTACTACCAGTTAACACTACATCACCGGAGTTTAGGAAGGTTGTCAATGTGGTTCCAGACAATCAAATAATCTCTTGCTTAAACATTCAAGACTCGTCGGTGTGCAACAGAGGTCAGTCCCAGATCAGCCCCTAGCTGACAGCCGCAAAACCCAGATCAGCCCTAAGCTGACCGTTGCAAGACCCAAATCAGCCCCCCAGGTGGATCACCATAAGACGTGACGTCATCCCTCCCTGAGAAGGGCGTCATCGACCCCTGACGCCATAGCCAGCGCGAGGTTCTATGCACTCTCCACTCAAGTAGTTCACAAACAATCATTATTTTATAAACTACACATATACAAGTGAACTTCAAAAGTCTTCATATGTAGTCAATATAAAGATATATATTACGAGCATAATGCGTAAAAGTAAAATTAGATAAACACATTTAGAAAGTACTTCCTCCTTTTACATACTTTTAGTACTTTTAAAAACTAATATTTGTTTTCTCCTCATTTCCATAACTCATAATAAATATTTTTTGCATTACTCTGTGAGTGGGCAACGTAATGATTCTGTGGGGTACGTGATGTTTGGGTTCACACTCAGGATGGGATGGAGAAAGGAAACTCACAATGTGCTCTCTGTATACATATTGTATTGGATGTACAGTGCAGCTTGGTGCTGGGAAGTGGCAGCGTGGTTACAAGCGTGATGTAGAGAGAGCTGGTTGGTGAGGGTGCTCAGAGGAGGACCAGCTTGTGGGTCGCCATGCTCGCTGGCGGGAGCAAGGGCCGCCTGGCAGGAGGTGGAGGAGGTTTTGTTGCTTGCTGGTTGGTGTAGGTAGAAAGAGAGGTAGGTTATGAATGAATGAATAAATTCTAGCGACAGGGGGGAAGGAGGTTCAGGGGAAGAATAAAGGGAGGATTGAAGTGAATTTTAGGAGGAGAGAATAGATGCAGTGGCTAAACACCGCTTGCGTGAGGGGGTATCAGATGGACGCAGCAGCAACTCGCCCAGACGCGGCCGGGAAGCTACAAGACAGAGCCAATCTAGCGTCAGGTCAAGCGTCAGGTGCGTGTTGGGTTGGGCAATGGATTTTCAGTGCTTGGTCGGCTTGATTGTGTGTGTTGGTTTCTTGTGTGGAGGAAATGTCTTAAGAACATAAGAACATAAGAAAGTGGGATACTGCAGGAGGCCGACTGGCCCATACAGGGCAGATCCCTTTCACACTAATCCCAGCACTTCCATGTGCCTATCCAACTTCGTCTTGAAGCTCCCTAGCGTCCCCGATCCTACTATAGCACTCGGTAGCCTATTCCACATATCCACAACTCTATTACCAAACCAGTGCTTGCCTATATCCTTTCTGAATCGGAATTTATCTAATTTAAAGCCATTTGTTCCAGTTATTTCGTTATTACTGAGCTTCAGAACATCTTCCATTTTACCCTTGTTAATCCCACTTACCCACTTGAACACCTCAATCATATCTCTCCTAACTCTACGCCTCTCTAATGAATGCAAGCCTAAGCTTTTCAGTCTTTCTTCATATGGAGGGTTTCTAATATTATGGATCATTTTTGTCATTCTTCTTTGTACTCTCTCCAAAGAATCTATGTCCATTCTATAATAAGGACACCAGAAATGAACCGCATAATCCATGTGTGGCCTCACTAATGCTAGGTAAAGTTTCAAGATAACGTCAGCAGTTCTGTTACTCACACTCCTTGATATGAACCCAAGAATCCTGTTTGCCTTGTTGCGAACGCTAATACATTGTTTTCTAGGTTTCAAGTCGTTGCTAACAAATACACCTAGATCTTTTTCACAATCTGAGTTTTATATTTCCGTGTTACCTAGTTTATACTTAACGTTTGTATTCATCTTCCCTATCTGTAGTACCTTGCATTTATCAGTATTAAAATTCATTTGCCAGTCTACTGACCACTCATGTAAGGTATCTAGATCTCTTTGAAGGTGTTCAAAGTCACTGTCTGAATTTATCACTCTCCCCATTTTGGTATCATCTGCAAATTTACTAATCCTACCAGTTATACTTAAATCAAGATCATTAATGAATATAACAAACAGCAGAGGGCCTTATACAGATCCCTGGGGAACTCCGCTTTTGACCGCACCCCAGTCTGACTTAAATCCATTTATGCTGACTCTTTGTTTCCTACCAGTTAACCATGACCTAATCCATTTTAATAATGATCCACCTATTCCATGTGCTTCTACCTTCCTTATCAATCTCTCATGAGGGACTCTATCGAATGCTTTACTGAAATCTAAATAAATTATATCATATGACTTACCATTATCTACCGCTTCATATACTTCTGAGAAAAAGCTAAGCAAATTTGTGAGACAAGAACGTCCCTGGGTGAACCCGTGCTGAGAAGAATGAATTAAGTTGAATGTTTCAAGGTGGCTTCTGATTTTCGTAGCAATAATTGACTCTAGCAACTTGCCTATGATTGACGTGAGACTAATGGGACGGTAATTTGATGCCTTCTTTATTTCCTCCCATAGCATTTTACCATCGTTCCTACTCAAATTAGGTGGTCTATATATAACACCAATGACTACGGGCTCATTGCCCTCACCAATCTCTACCCAAATACTTTCATTGTCGCTATTTGTTTTAATGTTTGATTTATTGCAGCTTTTTAATGACACCCTGATATACACTGCTACACCGCCCCCTCTCCTTCCTACTCTGTCAAATTTAAATAGGTTATATCCTGGAATATGAAATTCTGCTAAAAAATTTTTGCTGTTTGAATTTATCCATGTTTCCGTTATTGCAATTATATCTATGTTCTCTTTACTAACAATGGCTCTGAGCTGGTCCATTTTGTTACACAAGCTTCTACTATTAGTATAATAAACACTCAATATATTTCTTCCGTTTCTATCTGTTTTACATTTATTACTTTGATGTTTGTTATTATGACTAACTATATTTTCAGCATTATCTACTTCTGTTTCACTGGTGTTATTTTCACATGGTATTTTCCTCTCTTTACCATTGATGGGATTTGGACATATTAAAACCCCACCTTTACTACCCTGTCAACTATCTTCGCTAGCATGGCCACCCCCTTCCTACTTAAATGCACCCCATCCCTTGCATACATACTATCATTACCATAGTACAGGCTCCAATTATCAATGAATGGCGTCGACAGCTCTTTACACTGTTCTTCCAACCAGCAATTGAAACCGATTGCACGGGACATCCATTCACGACTGGCACCACGTCTAGGTAGGATAGAGCAAGCAATAGGAGTTCCACCCTTCACCCTAATCTTATCTAGAGCTTCCCTATACAGCTTACGCAGTTCGACACTGGTAAGCTTACCTACGTCATTGCCTCCTGCACTGAGTAAGACTATGGGGTTGTCTCCACAGTCATCAATGACGTTCTCCACTCTCTCCAGTACTCTACCTATCCCTGCCCCGGGGAGACACTCGAGCTTCCTAACTTTAGTGCAGAGATTGTTACCTAAATACTTCACCATCGAGTCTCCCATGACAGAAACACATTTGACCTTACCTGAGTGTGGTGATTTCTTACCTGCGCTACTCCCTCTCTCCACACTAACAGAGGGAGTAGCACTCGTGGTGTTACTAGCACCTTCCTCACACTCGTCACTTAAGGTGCTGTACCTGTTGTTTAGGTCTACAGCTGAGTGCCTTTTTAGAGTGCATTTTGTAGCACTAGCAGCAACTACCTTCCATGAATCCACTTCAACTTCACCGTCCTTCACGACACTGGCAAAGGTTTTCTTCTCCTCTAAAACTAGCTTCAAGGCTAAGTTTTCGCCCTTGAGACTCTGGACCTCCTTCTCAACCTTCTCCATCCGGTCTTGCAAGGCAAGACAAAGCTGGAGAACGTGAGAGGTGGTCGAGTACTCGTCAGCAGCTGCCATGTCACTATATCACTCACTAACACTGACAGGAACACAGGTCCGCACTGGCTGAGGGTCAGAGGTCTTCTTAGATTGATGTCGATTTTCTTCTCTCTCTCCTCCTCTTCTTGCTCTCTTGAAGTGTCCATTCATTTGTGTTTGGGTCTTGTTTTTCGTCTTCCTCGTGTTTTAAGTCCTCATAGGTGTGGAAGAAGTCGGAGACGGTGAGGTTGACCACGTGGGCTTCAGCTCCACGGGCCTCGTGGTGTTCTTGGTTCTGTGTGGTGGGTGTCTTCTCTTGAGTTTTCTTTCCTTGGTTTTTCTTTTCTGCTGGTTTTTTCTTGTCTTGGGAGCGTACAGCAAGGAGGGCCTCTTTGTAGCTCAGTTTCTTGTCGAGACGAGCCTTGGCTATCCTGCATTCCTCCTTCCATTTCGGGCAGGTCCGATCGGCGGAGGAGTGTGGGCCACCACAAGCAGCGCATTTTTTAACTTTGTTGGGGCAGACCGTGTAGCGGTGTCCGGGGCTGCTACACATGGAGCAGGTGTCCTCCTACGCCTCACACTTGTTTACAGTGTGTCCGTAGTGCTGGCATTTGTAACACCGTTTCGGTCTGCAGTAGGGCTTGACTAGCACAGTTACCCACGCCAGTTGAGCCTCCTTGGGTAAGGTGGAGTGGTGTCCGATGAGGGCAGTGGTGTCGGACAGCTTCTTCACAACTTGGAGTTGCCCCTTGAGGAGCTCACTCAGCTCTGCTTGGTCCACGTGGGCAATTTCGGCGCGGGAGATAATTCTCCCAGCTTCAGATTGTCCCACTTGTAGACAATCATTTTAAATGGAATGCCGTTGATCGTGGATCTCCGCGAGCTGTACGGGCATGCCCTTCTCGGCGAAGGTGATCTTGATGTCACCATGGAGCTTTAGACGTTCCACCTTGGTGACCCCCTCGATCCCATTAGTTTCAAAGAACTTCTGGAGAACTAGGAGGTTTAATTTCTTGGGGCAGGTCGTCGTATCCGGACGTATCCGCGCCACGTTATCAAACTCGTAACCGTTCATGGTGAGAGAGGGTTAGAGAGTGGACTGGTAGGTGGTTGGTTGGTTATACAGAGAGAAGAGAGCACTAGCTCTGAGAGTGCAAGAAGGGTACAGTACAAGGTAAAGTTCAGAAGTGGGAAATAGAGGAGGAGGTTAACAGCAGGTGGGCTATCCACCTTGCGGAGACGGGTTTTTTGTCTTCCGTCAACAGTGCTGCCTTAGTGGTTCATGGGGTTAGGGAAGGCCGGTCTCAGCCAAGCTAAGCTAAGTTGTTCTATTTGATGTTTCCTTGGGGCATATTATGATAGGGGGGGGGGGCCCTCCAGGTCCTTGTGGCACTGGAGGGATGATCCCAATCTCTTTCGTTTTTAGTTTTTTATTGTGGGTGTTAGTGAACTATTTAGGTCTTTGTTTATTTGTGGGGTCCCTCCAGGTCCTTGTGTGACTGGAGAGTTGTGCCCATCTTTTGGTTCTTTTTTAGTGTGTATATAGAGGCTCTGGTTCTTCGTTATCATTGTTCCTGCTTCTAGGCCACCATCTGTGTGATGTGTTGTTGTTTTCCTCGATTAAATTGTTTAGTATGGGATCCTATTCTTGCTGGATTTTTTCCCATATTGCATTTGCTTGGGTGTGTATTCTGGTGTTGAGTGGGTCTATGCCGTGTTCTGTGTGTATGTCTTGTACTGTTTGTGTGTATGGTGGTTGGTGTATTGCCGCTCTTCTGAGGGCTATATTTTGCACTGCTTGAAATTTAAGTTGTTCTTGCGATTGTGTTCAGAGGTATCGGAGGGTATTCTAAGTGTGGTCTGATCAGTGCTTTGTATAGGTGCAATTGCGTGTTGGTGTTTAATTGGCGGAATCTTCTGAGCTTTGTAAGTTGTGATTTTGCCATAGCTATTCTTTCGTTGATGTGGGGGATTATTCCGCTTCTGGATATCTTGAGTCCTAATATTTTTCCGTTGGCAGCATATGGTATTTGTTGGTTGTTGACAATAATAGGGTAGGGGTTTGTTTTTGCGATGTGAATTATTTTGAGTTTTTGGACATTGGTTTTTATCTTCCATTTTCGTTCATAGTTGTTTATTATCTCTATTTCTCTGCTTGTTCTAATGGCCATCATTTGTTTGGATTTTCCTGGGTACCTGACTATCTGTGTGACATCATCTGCGTATGCTATATATTCTGATTGCCGTGGTTGCGGCATGTCTGCCGTGTATACAGTGTATAATGTCGGCGATATATTACTGCCTTGGGGAACTCCACTATGAAGGTTGAAAGTTTGTCCTAGATGGTTGTCGATGATTAATTTGGCCTTTCTGTTGTCTAAGAAATTGCATAGTAGTGTTGTGATATTGGTAGGCATGTCCAATTTGATTATTTTTAACTTCAGTCCTTCATGCCAGACTTTATCAAATGCTTTTGACACATCTCTTAGAATTATATTGCATTGGTCTCTGTTGCTTGCAGCATTTGCAATTGATTCGTATATTAGTGCTATTGCTGTGTTGGTTCCTCGATTTTTTCGAAAGCCGTGCTGTCTCGGGTTATATTTGTTTTCTTGGTCTAGAAAATTTCTGAGTCTGTGGTTGACTATTTTTTCCAATATTTTACCGGGTGTTTCCAGTAGTGAGATAGGTCTGTAGTTCTCTGCTTGGGTATGGTTCTTTCCTGCTTTCGGGATGAGTCTGATTTTGGCTATTTTAAATTTGGTAGGGAAGAAGCCAGTTGCAAGTGAGGCATTGTATATATTTTTAAGCTGTTCGATCATAGACTGAGGAATGTTTTGTAGTACGATTTTATTAATTTGGCTTATGCCAGGTGCTTTGTTCTTGAAGCTTGCTATTGTTTTTTCAATATCATTTTGAGTTAATGGAGCAATTATTGGGTTATTGATGTTTAATGAATTGAGGTTGATTTTCCTGGTAGGTTTCCATTTCTCTGTGTTCTGGCTCAAATATGTTCTAGTTGCCTGTTCTGTTTCTTGGCAGAAGCTTCTATTGTCTTCGTCGTTGATTCTGAATATGTCTTTCCAGTATTCTCTAAATATTGGTTCTTTATCGTGTGGTTCTGTTGCCTTTCTTCCGTTTTTGTCCTTTATGTAGCTAGTTTCTTCCGAATTAGTTCCCATTAGGTTTTTTATTTTTTTCCAGAATGCTTTTGGATTTCTGTAATCTGCTTGTGTATCATGGATCAGCTTGTTCCATGTTTCATTGTGTTTGTTCTTGCTTATGTCTTTCAGTTCTTCTTTTAGATTCCTGTATAATATTCTGTTGTCATTGCTCCACCCGTGTGTTTTTGTGTATTCATATAGATTGGTGAATCTAGTTTGGATCATTTTCTCTTCATATGTTAATTGTGCATGTGGTAATGTACGGTATGTTGTTTTTGGGATGTTGTTTTTCATTGCTGTTGTTACTACATTGTACCATGTATCCAGTGTTTTCTCAATCTCTGTTGTGTCTTTGTTGTGTAGGAGTGTTGGTTCGTTGTTGCTAAGATCCAATTTAAATTTTTCGCAATTTGCTCTATAGAGTGAAAATCTTGGGATTGATGGAATTTGTATCGGGGATGTGGATAAAATTGCTATTATGGGTAGATGATCGCTGGTTGTTGTGGGTCCAGCTTTTAGATGTACATTTAGATGGTGATGCCTATTGATTAAAACAATGTCTGGTTTCCCAGAGTTACCGGCTGATACGTAAGTTGCGAAGTTGGGCCCGAGGTGTGTTATTGTCCCGTGTTCGATGAGAGCATGGAGGATTTTTCCTCCTGGGTTTCTAATATTGTTTCCTAAGGTTGTGTGTTTAGCATTGAGGTCTCCTATGAAGTATGCTGGATTGTTTTGCCTCATTAGTTTTAAGATGTCCCCTGTAGGGAATATTGGCCTTCTGAATGTTAAATATGAAGTTCCGATAGTTATTGGGCCTCTTGTTGTATTTACTTCGGCTACAAGAAAGTTACTTTGAAAGTTGTCAATGATTTTGTATTGTATGTTGCGTTTTATAGCTATTGCTATGCCGTCATATGGTTCGTCGTGTATGTTCATTTGATGTACATGGTAGTTAAAGATCATAATTTTGTCACTTTTTTTCCGACCATGTGCGTTGATAAGGATGATGTCTGGGTCTATTGTGCTGTATATGTTGGCGAGTTCTGATTTCCTCGTCAGATTCCAGGCAAGGACGTTGTGCTGAATTATCTTTAATAATTTTTGAGTAGCCGTGGATCCCGAGAACTTGGTGTAGGGTGTTTGCTGACTCGTGTATCTCCTGGCGAGTGTCTACTCCTTTCCTCCTTCAATCCCGTTCTTATTTTCTTAAATTTAGTTCTATCTACTCTTTCAATTCTATTGTATTTGGTGTTTATAAGTCCTGCATTTATCAATTGGTCTATGTAGGATTCTTCTACCCTATCATCTTCGTAGTTGAATTTTACTGTGCCTTCCTTGATTTCCTGCAGAAGTCTGTCATTTGTTATTGTAGGTGGAGTGTTGACTGAGTAGAAGCGGATGCCGATCTCATTGCCTAGGTCTGCTGGCTGCACATCGCTTGGTGAAGATGGGGGGGGGGGCACGATGGCCAGAGTGGGATTCTTTTCTTGATTTCGCTTTGGTTGGGTCAGCTTTTGCAGGTTGTGGTTTCTCTGTTTGCTGAGTTGTGGAATCTGATGATTTGCGGTGTGGTGTGACTGCTTGGGTGATAGGGTCTATTTTCATGACGTTTTCTTCTGTGCCTAGTTTGGTTATGTGCTCCTTTGGTTTGGTTACTCCCAGGCTACTCTCGGTGACAATTTTAAATATTTCTGTTGAGGGGGCGTCGTCTGGAAATTTCACCGCCGGGAGATTGTTTGCAGCAAACATTTCCCTGATCGTTTTTCCGAAGGTTCCTGGTTTTGCAATGTTGTTGATGTGTGCATGAATAATACTGGTTATAATTGTGAAAGGTAATCCTTCACTCAGATTGAGGTATGTCGGTTGCATGAGGGGATTTTCTTTGGCTTTCTTCAGGACTTTGGAGGTGGTATCTTTGCAGCTTTTCAATTGCTGCATATGTCTTGTTAGGGTCTGTTTCAATCTTCTTATTTGTCTTTTCTTTTTCTCTCAGATTTCTGATTATTTCTTTCCTTATGGGACAGCGTGCTGCTAGTGTTCGGTGGTCCCCATTGCAGTTCAGGCATTTGGGGTTATCTTTATTGCTGCATTCTCTGAATGTATGGCCCTCTGCTGCACATTCGGAGCAGAACTTCTTATCTTTTTGTGGACAGTTTAAGGCTAGATGATTGTATTTATAGTAGTTCCAACACGGTGTTATTGCATAAAATTCCTCCTGCTCAATTTGTTGTTTTGACAGATGGTAGTGGGAGATACAGAGGCCACTCTCTAGGGCTTTTTGTGCCATGGAGATCTCTCCAAACCTGACCTTCATCATGGTGGGAGCACCAGGCATTAGCACCACCTCCTCATCTCTGGCCTATGGGTTCTTCTCTTCTATATTGTTAGCAATATAGCTTGGTGTTTCTTTCAGTATATTTTTGTCTACGCTTTTAATTACTACGGATTTTTTTGCACGTAGTTGTGGTGGTATTACTATTTCAAATCCTCATTCTTTTAATTTCTTTGTTGAGTCGGCAGAGAGCATATTGTCGACATCCTTTTCTTCCAGGCACAGGACTATGTAGGAGTCCTTCGTTTCGATCAATGCAGCGAATTTGATGTTTAGCTGGGCACACAGTAGTATGCCCAGTTCCTCCTTGCGTTTTTCGGATACGCCCCCCAAGAGGGAGCGTACCCGTATCCTGTTTCCAGTTGTCCTAGTCATTTGCTTTGGTCGTTCTCCGTGGCATCAGTCTTGTTGTGGTTTTACAGGCACCCTACCTATTCCGGGCGAGCAACCTAAACACAGGAATTACAGCACTCCCCACCGCCACTTGCTGGTCGAGTGATCGTGAAGTGGTTCCTGTGTCACTCACCCAGGAGCCCCGTTAGGGGAACCTATATCCCTATTGTTGGTAAGTGCTCACTTATAGACGTGGGCTTAAAGTGTACCTATTCAGGGGAGGGGTGGAGGATTAAGGATTGCAACCCCCTTCCTAGGTGGACCCGCACGATCACGGTTTCCCAGGAAGGCTCGGCGGAGGGGTGGGTTCTGCTCCTACCCCCTTTCGTATTCACAATCTCCCACAGTGGAGGTGAACAGTTACAGGGGGGACCCAAGGACGAATGCACCTCTAGGGTGCAGGTCCCCAGGCCAGAGCGAAAAAGAAGGAAGATCAAGGAAAATCAGCCAATGGTGCAAGTGACACCAGTGGGATCGCGGCCCAAGTCCGCTGCAGAAAGCCGTTACAGATCTTCCAATCAGGGCCGCCTCTGATCAGGAGTCACCCCTGATCAGTAGGGAGGCACAGAAAGGGCGTTGTCTGGAACGAGCTTCCCGGGTGTGTGAGTAATGGTGGTGAGGTGGTCGTTTTCGTTCGGGTCGTCAACGGTTAGAGGCAGGCTATGAGGCTTTAGCAGTGAAGGGTCAGAAGAGAGGTCCGTTCACGGCGATGGCTGGCTGGCGAATGATCGACTGGTAGGTCACCTGTTGTTGTTGTTGTTGAGATTGTCGGACCGTAGTCCGACACGGGCCTTTGCCTATAGGCGGCCCGTTTGGTGGTTCCGGCTGGAGCTCCAGGAGCAGCCAGACCGGATTGGGATTAGAGGTGGTCCCACCTGCAGATTGGAAGGATACTGCAGGTTGCAAGTGTGAGCGGACCCCCGATCAGTGGACGCTTACCACCAACCCCCACTCTTGGACGTGGTCAGTTTCGGGGTGGCGCGCCCCCCGAACTGGGGTCCGCACTTGCTGGGAGAGGATGCTTTCTAAGCTATCTGGGTGGTGGGTATCGTGTGATGACCCGGAGTAGGTGGTGAATGTGGTCTGTATGGGCCTTTCGGGTTAGAGTGGCCGCTGGTGTTGTGTGTGTTTCTTGGGAGATTTGAGTTCTGTTTCGGAGGCTTTGTGTGACCTCGCAGTCGAGGAGATAGTGTTCAAGTGGGTTGGCTGCTGGCTCCTGACAGTAGGTGCAATCCATGACGTCATTTCCGATCATCTGCCAGGAGCACTTGTACCCTAGTCGTAGTCGATGAAGGCTGACTTGGGTTTGTCTTGGAGTTTTCTTGTCAGCGAAAGGTGGTTCCCCTTTTGTGGCCGCCAGGTACCATTTGGCTGATTGGGAACCAGCGTTGAGTGCATGAAGGAAGCTCTTTTTGATGTGGAGCTTGCTAGTCTTTCTGAGGTGATTCTTGATCTGTTGCACACTTGCTGGAACTTGGATGTGTACGCTACTAGAACGTGTAGCTGCCTTGGCTGCTTCGTCTGCCACGTCGTTTCCTCCGATCCCTACATGACTGGGAATCCAGTGTAAGACGACTGGTCGGTTTTGGCTTTGGAATTCCTGTAGCTGTGCGAGGATCGAGGTGATGATGTGGACGTTGTCTCTTGGTTGACTGTGTTGCAGCGCCTGCATGGCCGATTTCGAGTCCGTGTGAATTATGATGGACTTGTTGTGTTGTGTTGCAGTGTGTTGTAGGGCCTTTGAGATTGCTACCAGTTCTGTTTGTAGGGTGGAGCAGTCATTGGAAAGTCTCCATCGGAGGGTCTGACCTTGGGTGTAGAAGGCCGCTCCGGATCTATGATGTTTTGGGTCCACCGAGCCGTCTGTGAAGTGTGATGCTGCATCAGCCGGTGTCTCGGTGGCTATGGCTTCAAGAGTTATTTTTTTGAGGTCCTCCTTCTGGAGGTTGGCTTTACTATCGCCTAGGTCGGTAAATTTGAGTGTGGCTGGTGGAGGGCTCCATGGTGGAGGGACAGCGTAACCATTGTCTCGTGTGTCTTGGTTGTTCTTGACGAGTGTTTCTGCTTGCAGGTGTCGGATGACCTCGCTTGCCTCGTGCGACCAGGTGGCCCCTCGAACTCTGTGGTCGAGGTGGAGGGAGGCACTGATTCGAATCTTGGCAACTGTGGGCTTGTCTGCTCTACAGATTTTGGCGAGGAGACCGGCTGTCACCTCCTTGACTCGTACTGCCAGGGGTGGTAGTTCGGCTTCCATTTGCAGATTGCAAATTCTGGTCCACATGGGTGCTCCGAGCATGGTCCTGAGAGCATTGTTTTAGATGACTTCTAGCTTAGCTATTTGGTCTTCTCTCAGTCCAATGAGTGCTGGAGCACTGTAATCTACCAGCGATCTGATGGCGGCCGTGTAGTAGGCTTTGAGCACATGAAGGTTTGCTCCTGCGGATTTGCTGGTGAGCGACCTCATTATATTGTGTCTGCTCTTCGTCCTGTGCCTGAGATACTCGAGTTGCGGCCTGAAGGTGAGTTTCTGGTCAAACCAGATTCCAAGACACTGGTGGGCGTTGGTCCAGACTACCGGCGTGTTTTGTATGGAGAGCATCTTGTCTGGTGTGTCTGTGTAGATGTCCATCGCTTTCGACTTGGCTGGATTTATCTTGAGTCCGAGTCTGTTGCACTCCTCTTCTATAAGTTGGAGTGCGTGTTGCGTGTTGGCTAGTCTGTTCGATCCTCTTACTATAAGCTGTAAGTCGTCTGCATAGCATAGGAGCTTGGCTGTTTGTCTGAAAGGAAGTTTGACTAGATTTTCCATCAGGACATTGAACAGCATTGGACTGAGGATGCTTCCTTGTGGGGTTCCGTTTTCATGGACCCTGTAGCTTGAGGTTGCTCCCTGAAAGCGTACTCGTGCTTCTCTCTGTGTGAGGTAGTTCTGGATCCACCCCAGCAACATTCCTTTGACGCCTTTTTTAGCGAGCGTAGTTGTAATGGCCAATGGATTTGCTAGTTCGAAGGCTTTCTCCATCATCTTGTTTATGGAAGTCCAAAATATTTTTGTGTCTTTAGTCATGTCAGCCGCCATTATAATATCATTCCATTTTTTATTGTTTGCTTCCTTACATGCGTCTCTTAATTTTATCTGTAGTGCTATCTGTATCGTATATAGCCATCTGTTACTGCCGTGTCTTTCCATATACCTGTTTATTTCATTGTAATAGGTCTGGATTAATTTAACTTCTTCTGATAGTCTGTTGTTGGGTAATGTTCTAAAGTGTGAAGTAGGAGTGTGTTTGGTTATAGATGTTTTTATTGCTGAGTGCAGTCTGTCCATTTCTGAGTCTATATCTTCTGTTGTTTTCCCTTGTAGGTTAATCGAGTGGTGATTACTTAAGTCGTCTTTGAAGCTGTCCCAGTCTGTTTTACTCATTTTCAGTCTCTTTTTTATTGGTATCTGTATGGGGCTTGTTGACAGTGTTAGTATAATTTGCAGATGGTCACTGCCTGTAAGAGGTCCCTGTATTATATGGTAATTGAAAAAGGCTTTGTTGTTGGTAAAAATTTTGTCTGGTGTCGATTGTGTATTGTGATTTCTCCAGGTTGGAAAGTTAGGACCCAGATGATTGATTTTCCCTAAATTTATTAATTGATTAAGGGCGTTTCCCACGACGTTATTATTTGTAGTGTCAAAAATCCTATGTCTGGCGTTAAAGTCTCCTAAGATGTACATCGGATGACTATTGTTAGCCAATTTTAATAGGTCTTCTATAGGTAAGTAGGGTCGTCTCGGTGGCAGATAAGTAGTAGCAATAATTACGTCTCCTTAAGTTGTATTTATTTTTATTGCTAGAAATTCATCCTGGAAGTCATCAATTAGTTTAAATTTTAAGTTTCGTTTAACCGCTATAGCTACTCCGTCATATTTCTCGCCCGATTTATTTCTTTGGTTTACATAATAGTTAAAGAGTTTTATGTTGTTGTTTTCTGTCTCACCGTGACTGTTTATTAGTATAATGTCATGGTCAATTTCTTGATATATATTACTTAGGTTAATTCTCTCGGTCTTCCAGTTTCTTACGTTATGTTGTATTATTCTTAAAGTTCTTATTGTTTGTCTATTGTCCATTATTTCTTATACTTGGATTGTAACTGTTGAAGTGGAGACCTATCATCCTGTTTCCCGCTTCTGACTCTTCTAAACTCTGACGGGTCTACTATTTTAAAGTTATTGGTCGTAATCTTTAGTTTGTCCGTAGTAATTAGTGACCAGACGTAATCTTCACTTAGGGATTTTTCTTGATATGTCCACTTGTATATCCCTCCTTCACAGTTTTTTACTATTGTCCCTCCTGTTGGTCTCGATGTTGGGATTCCATGTTTTGTTGTAATGATAACTTTTAATCCAATTTCTTCAGCAGATTCAGGTTGTATATTGTGTTCAGTTTCCATCTTATCTTCTCTCCTCCTACTCCTTTGTCTTGTAGTCTGTCCTTTTGTTATTTCTATCTTCTCTTTGTCACTTCTAGTCATTTGTCTGGGATCTCTATCAGTCGCTTGTGTTCCTTGTGTATCAGCTGTTGCTCCTTGCTCAAACCTTTGTTTGTCTAGCTGTAGTCTTTCTCTCAGTTCGCTTGCGTATGTTGCCTGAAATAGTTTTTCGGATTGTGGATTCTCTGGAAATATCATCTCTGGTAGGCTATTCAATTTAAACATTTTCCTTAATTCCTCATTGTATGATCCGGGTGCAATGATATTGTGCAAATGTGCATGGATCATACTAATCATTACCTTATCATGTATTGGCTCACTTAGGTTTAATATGGTGGATTCTGGTCTATGAGCCTCTTGGACCGCTCTCTTGGCTATTTCGACGTATGTCGTATCCTTCTTGTTTTGTTCCTTTTTTCTTGTTTCTTGTTCCTTGTACTTTATCATGTGTTTTTTTATTGGGCATGCCATTGCTAACGTCCTATGTCCTATGTATGCATTCCCGTTTCTCTTACAGTTGAGACAGCCAACATGTGTATTCTTACATTCAGTGTAGGTATGGTCGTCGCCTGCACAATCTGAGCAGTACTTTTTTTCTTTTTCCGGACAGTCTCTCGTTGTGTGTTCTTCATATTTGTAGCAGGAGAAGCAAGTTTGCAGACTGATGAATGTCTCCTTCTTTATTTGATGTGGTGTGACTGACATGTTGAATATTAGAAAGCCCTGTTGTAAAACTTTCTCAGCCATTGACACTTCTTCAAAAGTAATCTTAAAAACATGAGTATTAGGGTGTGTCATAGGAGGGAAGATCAGCTAAAACTAATGGCCCATCACTTTTTTGGTAGATTTTAGTGTATATAAACAGAAAATAATTTCAGTTTCAATATTTTGCATCCTTTTGCTAGGTAAATTTTAGCGTGAAATTTATCGAAAATCTAACGTACAGCTGCATTAGTGCATTACAATTAAATAGTGAACATTGCTTTCTGACTTCATTCTTTAACAACCCAACTAACAATATTTTTTCTGTTTCAGATTCTGATGCATTTATAAGTTGATAATATTTGCGATGGCTGCTTGTGTCAGGACGAGGAACTGCAAAAATCCAGCCATCTCAGTCACTATCTTGGGTCTGGGAGAGCTCCTGAAGTCGGAGTTGCCTACATTGAGAGATGCTTGAGATAATGTGTTTAACTGTAGCAAAATCAGTGAAAAGAACCAAATAACTTACACAAACAAAAGACATTAAGCAGTGATATGACCAAAAGCTGTTCTGGCACAGCACTTGGCTAACGCTCAGTCTAAGCCTCCAGTCATAATGTCAGAAGAAGATTAGTGAGAGACTGCTAGCCAGTTGGGAAAGGCAAGAGATATCTCTCTTGGGAGAGGAAAACTTGCAGTTAAGGACAGCTTTGCCAAGCAACTGGACCAGTTATTTGACATAATTATTTGCAAGTGCCCAATTGTTCTCTGTCCTGAGTTTGGATGCGATCGTGACTGTAAATCCGAGGCCCACATCTCCTGTATTTGCAAGTGTGAACTGAAGATTCCTGTGATCGAACTGGCATTTGTCAAAGCACAGAGAGAGAAGACTGGCAGTATAGGGGCTCTCATGATTTCTAGCCAAGATACCTGGAGTCCAAGAGACAGGAGGCTGCCACAGAGAGACAGAAGAGGAGAAGAGTTATGAGGAAAAGAGATTCTGAGGAAAGCCTAAAAAGGCCGACAGATTGGAGTCAAGCTGATTCAGAGTTTAATGGTTTCCCCATGGCTGATCCGAGTGCTGACCAGGAGAATGGTGACTTTGTCCCTAACCCAGAAAATAATGATCCCAAACCTTCCAGGCATAAGATTCGAAATAGGAAAGATATCTCGAGCATAGCTCTGGCCAGCATGCGACACCACACTGGTCTCAGAGAAACTGCAGAGATAGCAACAGCTGCCTGGATTGACGGTGGTTTGATAACACTTGATGATGTTCACCTGGTGATAGATCATAACAAAGTAAGGAGAGCTCAGGAGAAACTTGTCAGTAACCTAGAAGAGGAGTTTGATAAGGGGATAAGAGAAAATGGAATCAATTGTTTGCTCTTTGATGGGAGAAGGGATGACACTAAAGTGTTCATGAAAGTTGGAGATTCTGACAAGTTGTTCCCTGCCATGGTGAAGGAGGAACACTACTCCTGCTGCAGTGAACCAGGAGGGAAGTATTTGTAGCATTTCACTCCAGAGAAATATGACATCAGGAAACCAGCTGAGATAGTGGCAGATAACATTGTGAACTGGCTCAGAGAGAGGAACGTAGACCAGACCCTGCAGGCCATTGGAGGGGACAGCACCAACACGAACACAGGGTGGCAAGGGGGGGTCATACAGTGGATAGAGCGGAAGATTGGGAGGAAGCTGGTCTGGATTGTTTGTGACCTCCACACCAACGAGTTGCCCCTCAGACATCTGATCCAGGAGCTGGATGGCAAGACTCTT
>NW_024712560.1:0-15906 GCF_018991925.1 Homarus americanus
TTTAACGTTAGTTTAACGCCATTTAACGTTAGTTTAACGCCATTTAACGTTAGTTTAACGCCATTTAACGTTAGTTTTACGTCATTTAACGTTAGTTTAACGCCATTTAACGCTAGTTTAACGCCATTTACCGTTAGTTTAACGCCATTTAACGTTAGTTTAACGTTATTTAACCTTAATTAAACGCCATTTAACGTTAGTTTAACGCCATTCAACATTAGTTTAACGCCATTTAACGTTAGTTTAACGCCATTTAACATTAGTTTAACGTCATTTAACATTAATTAAACGCCATTTAACGTTAGTTTAACGCCATTTAACATTAGTTTAACGATATTTAACCTTAATTAAACGTCATTTAACGTTAGTTTAACGCCATTTAAAGGTTAGTTTAACGCCATTTAACGTTAGTTTATCGCCATTTAACGTTAGTTTAACGCCATTTTACGTTACTTTAACGCCATTTAACGTTAGTTTAACGTCATTTAACCTTAATTAAACGCCATTTAACTTTAGTTTAACGCCATTTAACGTAAGTTTAACGCCATTTATCGTTAGTTTAGCTTCATTTAACGTTAATTTAACGCTATTTTACGTTAGTTTAACTTCATTTAACGTTAGTTTAACTTAATTTAACGTTAATTAAAAGCCATTTATCGTTAGTTTAACGCCATTTAACGTTAGTTTAACGCCATTTAACGTTAGTTTAACGTCATTTAACCTTAATTAAACGCCATTTAACTTTAGTTTAACGCCATTTAACGTTAGTTTAACGCCATTTATCGTTAGTTTAACTTCATTTAACGTTAATTTAACGCCATTTAACGTTAATTAAATGCCATATAATGTTAGTTTAACGCCATTTATCGTTAGTTTAACGCCATTTAACGTTAGTTTAACGCCATTTAACGTTAGTTTAACGCCATTTAACGTTAGTTTAACTCCATTTAACGTTAGTTTAACGGCATTTAACGTTGGTTTAACGCCATTTAACGTTCGTTTAACGCCATTTAACGTTAGTTTAACGCCATTAAACGTTAGTTTACCGCCATTTAACGTTAGTTTAACGCCATTTAACGTTAGTTTAATGCCATTTAACGAGAGTTTAACGCCATTTAACGTTAGTTTAACGCCATTGAACGTTAGTTTAACGCCATTTAACGTTAGTTTAACGCCATTTACCGTTAGTTTAACGCCATTTAACGTTAGTTTAACGTTATTTAACCTTAATTAAACGCCATTTAACGTTAGTTTAACGCCATTTAACATTAGTTTAACGCCATTTAACGTTAGTTTAACGACATTTAACATTAGTTTAATGTCATTTAACCCACTAAACGCCATTTAACGTTAGCTTCTAACGCCATTGCACATTAGTTTAACGATATTTAACCTAATTAAACGCCATTAACGTTGGGTTTAACGCCATTTTAACGTTAGTTTAACGCCACGAACGTTAGTTTAACGCCATTAACGTTATTAGTTTTAACGCTATTTAACGTTAGTTTAATGCCATTTAACGTTGTTTAACGCCATTTTACGTTACTTTAACGCCATTTTTAACGTTATTAGTTTAACGTCATTTAACCTTTAATTAAACGTCATTTCACGTTAGTTTAACGCCATTTAACGTAAGTTTAACGCTATTTATCGTTAGTTTAGCTTCATTTAACGTTAATTTAACGCTATTTAACGTTAGTTTAACTTCATTTAACGTTAGTTTAACTTAATTTAACGTTAATTAAACGCCATTTATCGTTAGTTTAACTTCATTTAACGTTAGTTTAACTTCATTTAACGTTAATTTAACGCTATTTAACGTTAGTTTAACTTCATTTAACGTTAATTTAACGCCATTTAACGTTAATTAAAAGCCATATAATGTTAGTTTAACGCCATTTAACGTTAGTTTAACGCCATTTAACGTTAGTTTAACTCCATTTAATGTTAGTTTAACGCCATTTAATGTTAGTTTAACGCCATTTAACGTTAGTTTAACGCCATTTAACGTTAGTTTAACGTCATTTAACGTTAGTTTAACGCCATTTACCGTTAGTTTAACGCCATTTAACGTTAGTTTAACGTTATTTAACCTTAATTAAACGCCATTTAACGTTAGTTTAACGCCATTTAACATTAGTTTAACGCCATTTAACGTTAGTTTAACGCCATTTAACATTAGTTTAACGCTTAACCCACTAAACGCCATTTAACGTTAGTTTAACGCCATTTAACATTAGTTTAACGATATTTAACCTTAATTAAAACGCCATTTAACGTTAGTTTAACGCCATTTAACGTTAGTTTAACGCCATTTAACGTTAGTTTAACGCCATTTAACGTTAGTTTAACGTTATTTAGCCTTAATTAAACGCCATTTAACGTTAGTTTAACGTTATTTAGCCTTAATTAAACGCCATTTAACGTTAGTTTAACGCCATTTCACGTTAGTTTAACGCCATTTAACGTTAGTTTATCGCCATTTTACGTTACTTTAACGCCATTTAACGTTAGTTTAACGTCATTTAACCTTAATTAAACGTCATTTCACGTTAGTTTAACTCCATTTAACGTAAGTTTAACGCCATTTATCGTTAGTTTAGCTTCATTTAACGTTAATTTAACGCTATTTAACGTTAGTTTAACTTCATTTAACGTTAGTTTAACTTAATTTAACGTTAATTAAACGCCATTTATCGTTAGTTTAACGCCATTTAACGTTAGTTTAACTTCATTTAACGTTAATTTAACGCTATTTAACGTTAGTTTAACTTCATTTAACGTTAGTTTAACTTTATTTAACTTTAATTAAACGCCATTTATCGTTAGTTTAACGCCATTTAACGTTAGTTTAACGTCATTTAACCTTAATTAAACGCCATTTAACTTTAGTTTAACGCCATTTAACGTTAGTTTAACGCCATTTATCGTTAGTTTAACTTCATTTAACGTTAATTTAACGCCATTTAACGTTAATTAAATGCCATATAATGTTAGTTTAACGCCATTTAACGTTAGTTTAACGCCATTTAACGTTAGTTTAACGCCATTTAACGTTAGTTTAACGCCATTTAACGTTAGTTTAACGGCATTTAACGTTAGTTTAACGCCATTTAACGTTAGTTTAACGCCATTTAAAGTAAGTTTAACGCCATTAAACGTTAGTTTACCGCCATTTAACGTTAGTTTAACGCCATTTAACGTTAGTTTAATGCCATTTAGCGATAGTTTAACGCCATTTAACGTTAGTTTAACGCCATTTAACGTTAGTTTAACGCCATTTAACGTTAGTTTAACGTCATTTAACGTTAGTTTAACGCTATTTACCGTTAGTTTAACGCCATTTAACGTTAGTTTAACGTTATTTAACCTTAATTAAACGCCATTTAATGTTAGTTTAACGGCATTTAACGTTAGTTTAACGCCATTTAACGTTAGTTTAACGCCATTTAACGTTAGTTTAACGCCATTTAACGTTAGTTTAACGTTATTTAGCCTTAATTAAACGCCCATTTAACGTTAGTTTAACGCCATTAAACATTAATTTAACGCCAATTAACGTTAGTTTAACGCCATTTAACATTAGTTTAACGTCATTTAACCTTAATTAAACGCCATTTAACGTTACTTTAACGACATTTAACATTAGTTTAACGATATTTAACCTTAATTAAACGCCATTTAACCTTAGTTTAACGGCATTTAACGTTAGTTTAACGCCATTTAACGTTAGTTTAACGCCATTTAACGTTAGTTTAACGTCATTTAACGTTAGTTTAACGCCATTTACCGTTAGTTTAACGCCATTTAACGTTAGTTTAACGTTATTTAACCTTAATTAAACGCCATTTAACGTTAGTTTAACGCCATTTAACGTTAGTTTAGCGCCATTTAACGTTAGTTTAACGTCATTTAACGTTAGTTTAATGCAATTTAACGTTAGTTTAACGCCATCTAACCTTAATTTAACGCCATTTACCGTTAGTTTAATGCCATTTCACGTTAGTTTAACGTTATTTCACTTTAATTAAACTCCATTTAACGTTAGTTTAACGCCATTTTACGTTAGTTTAACGCCATTTATCGTTAGTTTAACGCCATTTTACGTTAGTTTAACGCCATTTAACGTTAGTTAAACGCTATTTAACGTTAGTTTAACTTCATTTAACGTTAGTTTAACGCCATTTAACGTTAGTTTAACGCCATTTAACGTTAGTTTAACGCCATTTAACGTTAGTTTAACGCTATTTAACGTTAGTTTAACGCTATTTAACGTTAGTTTAACGCTATTTAACGTTAGTTTAACTTCATTTAACGTTAGTTTAACACCATTTAACGTTAGTTTAACGCCATTTAACGTTAGTTTAACGCTATTTATCGTTAGTTAAACGTCATTTAACGTTAATATAACGCTATTTAACGTTAGTTTAACTTCATTTATCGTTAGTTTAACTTCATTTATCGTTAGTTTAACTTCATTTAACGTTAATTTAACGCCATTTAACGTTAGTTTAACGCCATTTAACGTTAGTTTAACGCCATTTAACGTTAGTTTAACGCCATTTAACGTTAGTTTAACGCCATTTAACGTTAGTTTAACGCCATTTAACGTTAGTTTAACGCCATTTAACGTTAGTTTAACGCCATTTAACGTAAGTTTAACGGCATTTAACGTTAGTTTAACGCCATTTAACGTTAGTTTAACGTTATTTAACCTTAATTAAACACCATTTAATGTTAGTTTAACGCCATTTAACGTTAGTTTAACGCCATTTAACGTTAGTTACCGCCATTAACGTTAGTTTAACGCCATTTAACGTTAGTTTAATGCCAATTAACGATAGTTAACGCCATTTAACGTTAGTTTTAACGCCATTTAACGTTAGTTTAACGCCATTTAACGTTAGTTTAACGTCATTTAACGTTAGTTTAACGCCATTGCAAATTAGTTTAACGCCATTTAACGTTAATTTAACGTTATTTAACAACTAATTAAACGCCATTTAACGTTAGTTTAACGCCATTAACATTAGTTTAACGCCATTGCGTTGATTTAACGCCATTTAACATTAGTTTAACGTCATTTAACCTTAATTAAACGCCATTTAACGTTAGTTTAACGCCATTTAACATTAGTTTAACGATATTTAACCTTAATTAAACTCCATTTAACGTTAGTTTAACGGCATTTAACGTTAGTTTAACGGCATTTAACGTTAGTTTAACGGCATTTAACGTTAGTTTAACGCCATTTAACGTTAGTTTAACGCCATTTAACGATAGTTTAACGCCATTTAACGTTAGTTTAACGCCATTTAACGTTAGTTTAACGCCATTTAACGTTAGTTTAACGCCATTTAACTTTAGTTTAACGGCATTTAACGTTAGTTTAACGGCATTTAACTTTAGTTTATCGCCATTTAACGTTAGTTTAACGTTATTTAACCTTAATTAAACGCCATTTAACGTTAGTTTAACGCCATTTAACGTTAGTTTAACGCCATTTAACGTTAATTTACCGCCATTTAACGTTAGTTTAACGCCATTTAACGTTAGTTTAATGCCATTTAACGATAGTTTAACGCCATTTAACGATAGTTTAACGCCATTTACCGTTAGTTTAACGCCATTTAACGTTAGTTTAACGTTATTTAACCTTAATTAAACGCCATTTAACGTTAGTTTAACGCCATTTAACATTAGTTTAACGCCATTTAACGTTAGTTTAACGCCATTTAACATTAGTTTAATGTCATTTAACCTTAATTAAACGCCATTTAACGTTAGTTTAACGCCATTTAACATTAGTTTAACTTAATTTAACGTTAATTAAACGCCATTTATCGTTAGTTTAACGCCATTTAACGTTAGTTTAACGCCATTTAACGTTAGTTTACCGCCATTTAACTTTAGTTTAACGCCATTTAACGTTAGTTTAATGCCATTTAACGATAGTTTAACGCCATTTAACGTTAGTTTAACGCCATTTAACGTTAGTTTAACGCCATTTAACGTTAGTTTAACGTCATTTAACGTTAGTTTAACGCCATTTACCGTTAGTTTAACGCCATTTAACGTTAGTTTAACGTTATTTAACCTTAATTTAACGCCATTTAACGTTAGTTTAACGCCATTTAACATTAGTTTAACGTCATTTAACCTTAATTAAACGCCATTTAACGTTAGTTTAACGCCATTTAACATTAGTTTAACGATATTTAACCTTAATTAAACGACATTTAACGTTAGTTTAACGGCATTTAACGTTGGTTTAACGCCATTTAACGTTAGTTTAACGGCATTTAACGTTAGTTTAACGCCATTTTACGTTAGTTTAACGCCATTTACGTTACTTTAACGCCATTTAACGTTAGTTTAACGTCATTTAACCTTAATTAAACGTCATTTAACGTTAGTTTAACCTCATTTAACGTTAGTTTAACGTCATTTAACGTTAGTTTAACGCCATTTACCGTTAGTTTAACGCCATTTAACGTTAGTTTAACGTTATTTAACCTTAATTAAACGCCATTTAACGTTAGTTTAACGCCATTTAACATTAGTTTAACGCCATTTAACGTTAGTTTAACGCCATTTAACATTAGTTTAACGTCATTTAACCTTAATTAAACGCCATTTAACGTTAGTTTAACGCCATTTAACATTAGTTAACGATATTTAACCTTAATTAAACGCCATTTACGTTAGTTTAACGCCATTTAACGTTAGTTTAACGCCATTTAACGTTAGTTTAACGCCATTATCGTTAGTTTAACGCCATTTAACGTTAGTTTATCGGCATTTAACGTTAGTTTAACGGCATTTAACGTTAGTTTAACGCCATTTAACGTTAGTTTAACGTTATTTAACCTTAATTAAACGCCATTTAACGTTAGTTTAACGCCATTTAACGTTAGTTTAACGTTATTTAACCTTAATTAAACGCCATTTTACGTTAGTTTACCGCCATTTAACGTTAGTTTAACGCCGTTTAACGTTAGTTTAATGCCATTTAACGATAGTTTAACGCCATTTAACGTTAGTTTAACGCCATTTAACATTAGTTTAACGTCATTTAACCTTAATTAAACGCCATTTAACGTTAGTTTAACGCCATTTAACATTAGTTTAACGATATTTAACCTTAATTAAACGCCATTTAACGTTAGTTAACGCCATTTAAAGGTTAGTTTAACGCCATTTAACGTTAGTTTAACGCCATTTGACGTTAGTTTAACGCCATTTTACGTTACTTTAACGCCATTTAACGTTAGTTTAACGTCATTTAACCTTAATTAAACACCATTTAACGTTAGTTTAACGCCATTTAACGTTAGTTTAACGCCATTTAACATTACTTTAACATCATTTAACCTTAATTAAACGCCATTTAGCGTTAGTTTAACGCCATCTAACTTTAATTAAACGCCATTTAACGTTAGTTTAACGCCATTTAACGTTAGTTTAACGCCATTTAACTTTAGTTTAACGCCATCTAACCTTAATTTAACTCCATTTACCGTTAGTTTAATGCCATTTCACGTTAGTTTAACGTTATTTAACCTTAATTAAACTCCATTTAACGTTAGTTTAACGCCATTTTACGTTAGTTTAACGCCATTTATCGTTAGATTAACGCCATTTTACGTTAGTTTAACGCCAATTAACGTTAGTTAAACGTCATTTAACGTTAATTTAATGCTATTTAACGTTAGTTTAACGCCATTTAACGTTAGTTTAACTTCATTTAACGTTAATTTAACGCTATTTAACGTTAGTTTAACTTTATTTAACGTTAGTTTAACTTCATTTAACGTTAATTTAGCGCTATTTAACGTTAGTTTAACTTCATTTAACGTTAGTTTAACTTCATTTAACGTTAATTAAACGCCATTTATCGTTAGTTTAACGCCTTTTAACGTTAGTTTAACGCCATTTAACGTTAGTTTAACGTCATTTAACCTTAATTAAACGCCATTTAAATTTAGTTTAACGCCATTTAACGTAAGTTTAACGCCATTTATCGTTAGTTTAGCTTCATTTAACGTTAATTTAACGCTATTTAACGTTAGTTTAACTTCATTTAACGTTAGTTTAACGCGCCATTTAACGTTAGTTTAACGGCATTTAACGTTAGTTAACGGCATTTAACGTTAGTTTAACGCCATTTAACGTTAGTTTAACGTTATTTAACCTTAATTAAACGCCATTTAACGTTAGTTTAACGCCATTTAACGTTAGTTTAACGCCATTTAACGTTAGTTTACCGCCATTTAACGTTAGTTTAACGCCATTTAACGTTAGTTTAATGCCATTTAACGATAGTTTAACGCCATTTAACGCTAGTTTAACGCCATTTAACGCGTTAGTTTAACGCCATTTAACGTTAGTTTAACTTCATTTAACGTTAGTTTAACTTCGTTTAACGTTAATTTAACGCTATTTAACGTTAGTTTAACTTCATTTAACGTTAGTTTAACTTCATTTAATTAATTAAACGCCATTTATCATTAGTTTAACGCCGTTAACGTTAGTTAACGCCATTTAACGATTAGTTTAACGTCATTCAACAATTAAACGCCATTTAGCTTTTAGTTTAACGCCGTTAACGTAAGTTTAACGCATTTATCGTTAGTTTAGCTTCATTTAACGTTAATTTAACGCTGTTAACGTTAGTTTAACTTCATTTAAACGTTAGTTTAGCGCCATTTAACGTTAGTTTAACGCCATTTAACGTTAGTTTAACGCCATTTAACGTTAGTTTAACGCCATTTAACGTTAGTTTAACGGCGTTGTAGCGTTAGTTTAACGCCATTTAACGTTAGTTTAACGTTATTTAACCTTAATTAAACGCCATTTAACGTTAGTTTAACGCCATTTAACGTTAGTTTAACGCCATTTAACGTTAGTTTACCGCCATTTAACGTTAGTTTAACGCTATTTAACGTTAGTTTAATGCCATTTAACGATAGTTTAACGCCATTTAACGTTAGTTTAACGCCATTTAACGTTAGTTTAACGCCATTTACCGTTAGTTTAACGTCATTTACCGTTAGTTTAACGCCATTTACCGTTAGTTTAACGCCATTTAACGTTAGTTTAACGTTATTTAACCTTAATTAAACGCCATTTAACGTTCGTTTAACGCCATTTAACATTAGTTTAACGCCATTTAACGTTAGTTTAACGCCATTTAACATTAGTTTAACGTCATTTAACCTTAATTAAACGCCATTTAACGTTAGTTTAACGCCATTTAACATTAGTTTAACGATATTTAACCTTAATTAAACGCCATTTAACGTTAGTTAACGGCATTTAACGGTAGTTTAACGCCATTTAACGTTAATTTAACGCCATTTAACGTTAGTTTAACGCCATTTAACGTTAGTTTAACGTTATTTAGCCTTAATTAAACGCCATTTAACGTTAGTTTAACGCCATTAAACATTAATTTAACGCCAATTAACGTTAGTTTAACGCCATTTAACATTAGTTTAACGTCATTTAACCTAAATTAAACGCCATTTAACGTTAGTTTAACGCCATTTAACATTAGTTTAACGATATTTAACCTTAATTAAACGCCATTTAACGTTAGTTTAACGGCATTTAACGGATTTAACGCCATTTAACGTTAGTTTAACGCCATTAATGTAATTTAACGCCATTTAACGTTAGTTTAACCTTTACGTTACTTTAACGCCATTTAACGTTAGTTTAACTAACGTTAAATTAAACGCCATTTATCGTTAGTTAACGCCATTTAATGTTAGTTTAACGCCATTTAACGTTAGTTTAACGCCATTTAACGTTAGTTTAATGCCATTTAACCTTAGTTTAACGGCATTTAACGTTAGTTTAACGCCATTTACAGTTAGTTTAACGCCATTTATTGTTAGTTTAACGTTATTTAACCTTAATTAAACGCCATTCAACGTTAGTTTAACGCCATTTAACATTAGTTTAACGCCATTTAACGTTAGTTTAACGCCATTTAACGTTAGTTTAACGCCATTTAACGTTAGTTTAACGCCATTTAACGTTAGTTTAACGCCATTTAACGTTAGTTTAACGCCATTTAACGTTAGTTTAACGCCATTTAACGTTAGTTTAACGGCATTTAACGTTAGTTTAACGCCATTTAACGTTAGTTTAACGTTATTTAACCTTAATTAAACACCATTTAACGTTAGTTTAACGCCATTTAACGTTAGTTTAACGCCATTTAACGTTAGTTTACCGCCATTTAACGTTAGTTTAACGCCATTTAACGTTAGTTTAATGCCAATTAACGATAGTTTAACGCCATTTAACGTTAGTTTAACGCCATTTAACGTTAGTTTAACGCCATTTAACGTTAGTTTAACGTCATTTAACGTTAGTTTAACGCCATTTACCGTTAGTTTAACGCCATTTAACGTTAGTTTAACGTTATTTAACCTTAATTAAACGCCATTTAGCGTTAGTTTAACGCCATTTAACATTAGTTTAACGCCATTTAACGTTAGTTTAACGCCATTTAACATTAGTTTAACGTCATTTAACCTTAATTAAACGCCATTTAACGTTAGTTTAACGCCATTTAACATTAGTTTAACGATATTTAACCTTAATTAAACTCCATTTAACGTTAGTTTAACGCCATTTAACGATAGTTTAACGCCATTTAACATTAGTTTAACGGCATTTAACGTTAGTTTAACGCCATTTCTTGATAGTTTAACGCCATTAACGTTAGTTAACGCCATTTAACGTTAGTTTAACGCCATTTAACGTTAGTTTAACGCCATTTAACGTTAGTTTAACGGCGTTAACGTTAGTTTAACGGCATTTAACATTGGTTATCGCCATTTAACGTTATTTAACCTTAATTAAACGCCATTTAACGTTAGTTTAACGCCATTTAACGTTAGTTTAACGCCATTTAACGTTAATTTACCGCCATTTAACGTTAGTTTAACGCCATTTAACGTTAGTTTAATGCCATTTAACGATAGTTTAACGCCATTTAACGATAGTTTAACGCCATTTACCGTTAGTTTAACGCCATTTAACGTTAGTTTAACGTTATTTAACCTTAATTAAACGCCATTTAACGTTAGTTTAACGCCATTTAACATTAGTTTAACGCCATTTAACGTCAGTTTAACGCCATTTAACATTAGTTTAATGTCATTTAACCTTAATTAAACGCCATTTAACGTTAGTTTAACGCCATTTAACATTAGTTTAACTTAATTTAACGTTAATTAAACGCCATTTATCGTTAGTTTAACGCCATTTAACGTTAGTTTAACGCCATTTAACGTTAGTTTACCGCCATTTAACTTTAGTTTAACGCCATTTAACGTTAGTTTAATGCCATTTAACGATAGTTTAACGCCATTTAACGTTAGTTTAACGCCATTTAACGTTAGTTTAACGCCATTTAACGTTAGTTTAACGTCATTTAACGTTAGTTTAACGCCATTTACCGTTAGTTTAACGCCATTTAACGTTAGTTTAACGTTATTTAACCTTAATTAAACGCCATTTAACGTGCTAACGCCATTTAACATTAGTTTAACGTCATTTAACCTTAATTAAACGCCATTTAACGTTAGTTTAACGCCATTTAACATTAGTTTAACGATATTTAACCTTAATTAAACGCCATTTAACGTTAGTTTAACGGCATTTAACGTTAGTTTAACGGCATTTAACGTTAGTTTAACGCCATTTAACGTTAGTTTAACGCCATTTAACGATAATTTAACGCCATTTAACGATAATTTAACGCCATTTAACGTTAGTTTAACGCCATTTAACGTTAGTTTAACGCCATTTAACGTTAGTTTAACGCCATTTAACGTTAGTTTAACGCCATTTAACGTTAGTTTAACGTTATTTAACGTTAGTTAAACGCCATTTAACGTTAGTTTAACGCCATTTAACGTTAGTTTACCGCCATTTAACGTTAGTTTAACGGCATTTAACGTTAGTTTAACGCCATTTAACGTTAGTTTAACGCCATTTAACGATAGTTTAACGCCATTTAATGTTAGTTTAACGCCATTTAACGTTTGTTTAACGCCATTTAACGTTAGTTTAACGGCATTTAACGTTAGTTTAACGCCATTTAACGTTAGTTTAACGTTATTTAACCTTAATTAAACGCCATTTAACGTTAGTTTAACGCCATTTAAAGGTTAGTTTAACGCCATTTAACGTTAGTTTAACGCCATTTAACGTTAGTTTAACGCCATTTTACGTTACTTTAACGCCATTTAACGTTAGTTTAACGTAATTTAACCTTAATTAAACGCCATTTAACTTTAGTTTAACGCCATTTAACTTAAGTTTAACGCCATTTATCGTTAGTTTAGCTTCATTTAACGTTAATTTAACGCTATTTAACGTTAGTTTAACTTCATTTAACGTTAGTTTAACTTAATTTAACGTTAATTAAACGCCATTTATCGTTAGTTTAACGCCATTTAACGTTAGTTTAACGCCATTTAACGTTAGTTTAACGTCATTTAACCTTAATTAAACGCCATTTAACTTTAGTTTAACGCCATTTAACGTTAGTTTAACGCCATTTATCGTTAGTTTAACTTCATTTAACGTTAATTTAACGCCATTTAACGTTAATTAAATGCCATATAATGTTAGTTTAACTCATTTAACGTTAGTTTAACGCCATTTAACGTTAGTTTAACGCCATTTAACGTTAGTTTAACGCCATTTAACGTTAGTTTAACTCCATTTAACGTTAGTTTAACGGCATTTAACGTTGGTTTAACGCCATTTAACGTTGGTTTAACGCCATTTAACGTTAGTTTAACGCCATTAAACGTTAGTTTACCGCCATTTAACGTTAGTTTAACGCCATTTAACGTTAGTTTAATGCCATTTAACGAGAGTTTAACGCCATTTAACGTTAGTTTAACGCCATTGAACGTTAGTTTAACGTCATTTAACGTTAGTTTAACGCCATTTACCGTTAGTTTAACGCCATTTAACGTTAGTTTAACGTTATTTAACCTTAATTAAACGCCATTTAACGTTAGTTTAACGCCATTTAACATTAGTTTAACGCCATTTAACGTTAGTTTAACGCCATTTTACATTAGTTTAACGTTATTTAACCTTAATTAAACGCCATTTAACGTTAGTTTAACGCCATTAAACATTAATTTAACGCCAATTAACGTTAGTTTAACGCCATTTAACATTAGTTTAACGTCATTTAACCTTAATTAAACGCCATTTAACGTTAGTTTAACGCCATTTAACATTAGTTTAACGATATTTAACCTTAATTAAACGCCATTTAACGTTAGTTTAACGGCAATTAACGTTAGTTTAACGCCATTTAACGTTAGTTTAACGATATTTAATGTTAGTTTAACGCCATTTAACGTTAGTTTAACGCCATTTTACGTTACTTTAACGCCATTTAACGTTAGTTTAACGTCATTTAACCTTAATTAAACGTCATTTCACGTTAGTTTAACGCCATTTAACGTAAGTTTAACGCTATTTATCGTTAGTTTAGCTTCATTTAACGTTAATTTAACGCTATTTAACGTTAGTTGAACTTCATTTAACGTTAGTTTAACTTAATTTAACGTTAATTAAACGCCATTTATCGTTAGTTTAACTTCATTTAACTTTAGTTGCTTCATTTAACGTTAATTTAACGCTATTTAACGTTAGTTAACTATTTAACGTTAGTTTAGCAATTTAACGTTAATTAAACGCCATTTATCGTTAGTTTAACGCCATTTAACGTTAGTTTAACGCCATTTAACGTTAGTTTAACGTCATTTAACGTTAATTTAACGCCATTTAACTTTAGTTTAACGCCATTTAACGTTAGTTTAACGCCATTTATCGTTAGTTTAACGCCATTTAACGTTAGTTTAACGGCATTTAACGTTAGTTTAACGCCATTTAACCATTGTTTAACGCCATTTAACGTTAGTTTAACGCCATTAAACGTTAGTTTACCGCCATTTAACGTTAGTTTAACGCCATTTAACGTTAGTTTAATGCCATTTAGCGATAGTTTAACGCCATTTAACGTTAGTTTAACGCCATTTAACGTTAGTTTAACGCCATTTAACGTTAGTTTAACGTCATTTAACGTTAGTTTAACGCTATTTACCGTTAGTTTAACGCCATTTAACGTTAGTTTAACGTTATTTAACGCTAATTAAACGCCATTTAATGTTAGTTTAACGCCATTTTAACATTAGTTTAACGCCATTTAACGTTAGTTTGCTTTCATTAACATTAGTTTAACGTCATTTAACCTTGATTAAACGCGCCATTTAACTGGTTTAACGCCATTTAACGATAGTTTAACGATATTTAACCTTAATTAAACGCCATTTAACGTTAGTTTAACGGCATTTAACGTTAGTTTAACGCCATTTAACGTTAGTTTGCTTGCCATTTAACGTTATTTTAACGCCATTTAACGTTAGTTTAACGTTATTTAGCCTTAATTAAACGCCATTTAACGTTACTTTAACGCCATTAAACATTAATTTAACGCCAATTAACGTTAGTTTAACGCCATTTAACATTAGTTTAACGTCATTTAACCTTAATTAAACGCCATTTAACGTTAGTTTAACGCCATTTAACATTAGTTTAACGATATTTAACCTTAATTAAACGCCATTTAACGTTAGTTTAACGGCATTTAACGTTAGTTTAACGCCATTTAACGTTAGTTTAACGCCATTTAACGTTAGTTTAACGCCATTTAACGTTAGTTTAACGCCATTTTACGTTACTTTAACGCCATTTAACGTTAGTTTAACGTCATTTAACCTTAATTAAACGTCATTTCACGTTAGTTTAACGCCATTTAACGTTAGTTTAACGTTATTTAACTTTAATTAAACGCCATTTAACGTTAGTTTAACGCCATTTAACATTAGTTTATCGCCATTTAACATTAGTTTAACGCCATTTAACATTAGTTCAACGTCATTTAACCTTAATTAAACGCCATTTAACGTTAGTTTAACGCCATTTAACATTAGGTTAACGATATTTAACCTTAATTAAACGCCATTTAACGTTAGTTTAACGGCATTTAACGTTAGTTTAACGCCATTTAACGTTAGTTTAACGCCATTTAACGATAGTTTAACGCCATTTAACGTTAGTTTAACGCCATTTAACGTAGTTTAACGCTGTTAACGTTAGTTTAACGCCATTTAACAGTTTAACGCCGTTTAACGTTAGTTTAACGCCATTTAACGTTAGTTTAACGGCATTTAACGTTGATTTAACGGCATTTAACGTTAGTTTAACGCCATTTAACGTTAGTTTAACGTTATTTAACCTTAATTAAGCTTGCGCCATTTTAACGTTGGTTAACGCCATTTAACGTTAGTTTAACGCCATTTAACGTTAGTTTACCGCCATTTAACGTTAGTTTAACGCCATTTAACGTTAGTTTAATGCCATTTAACGATAGTTTAACGCCATTTAACGCTAGTTTAACGCCATTTAACGTTAGTTTCACGCCATTTAACGTTAGTTTAACGTCATTTAACGTTAGTTTAACGCCATTTAACGTTAGTTTAATGCCATTTAACGATAGTTTAACGCCATTTAACGCTAGTTTAACGCCATTTACCGTTAGTTTAACTCATTTAACGTTAGTTTAACGTTATTTAACCTTAATTAAACGCCATTTAACGTTAGTTTAACGCCATTTAACATTAGTTTAACGCCATATAACGTTAGTTTAACGCCATTTAACATTAGTTTAACGTCATTTAACATTAATTAAACGCCATTTAACGTTAGTTTAACGCCATTTTACATTAGTTTAACGATATTTAACCTTAATTAAACGCCATTTAACGTTAGTTTAACGCCATTTAAAGGTTAGTT
>NW_024712561.1:0-10000 GCF_018991925.1 Homarus americanus
TTTGCAGGAATTATATTTTGTAAAGTAAACAAATAAAATTACATGTTTATTTACAAATTATTTATATTATTTTTAAGGAAATTGAATTTTTATTAATTACAACAAAAATATTTTACTTACCAAGTAAAAATAAACATCTTTCATTACTTTCTTAAGTTCATTGTAGTCCACAAATAAAATAAAATGTAAATATTTAATATATTTACATGGTGTCCTTCAAGACAGCAGTGATCACACGACAGTCCCGTGAAGGGCCTGGGGAGGCCTTTTGCTGCCCCCCTATAACTATGTGACAGTAATTTGCATGCCTTGAGAATCGATTCCAGCGATTCCATTGGCACTAATCGGAACGTCGATTCCAATTTTAACGATTCTTGCCAGCCCCTGGATGCTGAGAGACATCATCGGCTGAGAAATGAATGAGTCGTGCTCTTTCAGCGCCAGAAGATACCTCACCGTCTTTAATTACGGAGCTACCGGATGGATTGACGGAGGGCTGCCCACGTGATTAGCCTCAAAATATTTTAGTGGTATAAAAAATTCATCTTGTGCTGATCCTGCATTTTTTAGTTTCACATGCTTTATTTAAACCAATCATTCTAGATTGCAAGTTCGCTGACCACAACCCTTTCGGAAGGTATCAGCTGGCCCGGACCGAGGCTGTTCTCAAGCTGCTAAAGCAGCACGCTTTATCATCAATAAGCACATCAATTGCTTGGTCATTTTCATCAAACCAGTCCTGTGTATTCTTTGATCTGCCGAGGGTCTCAGCAGGTG
Source organism: Homarus americanus (assembly GCF_018991925.1). Classification (NCBI taxonomy): domain Eukaryota; kingdom Metazoa; phylum Arthropoda; class Malacostraca; order Decapoda; family Nephropidae; genus Homarus; species Homarus americanus. The sequence goes on from NW_024712561.1 coordinate 778, forward strand.
TTTCACGCGACAGTGTTGAGAATATCCCATTCAGCACTGAGATTTGGGTTGTTAGTTGTCGGGTTGTTTATCAGCCACTTTCAAAACTGCTCTCTGAAAGCATGTGCTGCTGGATCCTCCAGACGCTTAGTGTTAAAACCTCTTCTGGAGGCTTGCTGCCTTCGCCGTTTTGGGGCGACGTGAAGTGAGATCTTGGCTCCTGACAGGCCGGTGATCCAGTGTCACAGTGGTCTGAGCCACGTATGGTATGGGTGAGGAGGACATCTCTCGGAGAACCACTGTCACCTGACAGTCTCATCATCCTGACTCCCTATCCTCAACTACTTGCCCTTGGATAAGTTGTCACGCGCTTGTCTCTGAAGCCAGACACAAACATGCGTGCCTTGTTGACCAGGGATTGTCAGGGTCCTATAATTGTGGATCCTCTCACATAGGCCTCCATAAAACACGACAGGTTGATGCCTCGCCAAACTCGTCTAACAAAGACACCGTTGAATCCCAATTTGGGTCTGTCAAAAGAACCCTTAAAACTATAATAGGAAGAAACTTATTGATGAGTTTGACGCCAGTGAGCAAGTCCAAACAGGCACTAGTCGATCCATAGTTTACCATGATGAGATGTAGCCAAGTGAAACATGTATATGGGCAAGTAACAAGATCACTAGATTAAAAGATGTTGTAACCGCTAGATCAGGGCCGGATTCAGATCAGGGCCGGATTCAGGAGTAGGCATAGTGAGCGCTCCCAGGGGCCTCACAATCTGGGGGCCTCCACATGTGCAGTAGTAGCTATATCAGGGCTGGTCGACTTGAAACCACATGAATGACTCCAGTCATGTCTCACTTTTGAATGTCATTGTGTGTGTGTGTGTGTGTTGGGAAATTGTACACTATCAATAAATATACAGTTAATTAACAATTTATCAATGTTCTAATTTCCTCCATATAACTGCATAAACTCAAAATTCTCCAAAAGTGTTCAAATTCCATTTGAGACGCCTGGCCCCCGGAACCTCCCAGATGTTTGGGCTCCTTCTCGCCACCCCACCCTCTTGGGTAGTTATAATGAGAAGAGGCCTCCCACAAAGCTGCCCACAGGCCTCCCAGAGTCTAAATCCGCCATTGCTTCATCTAGTGTAAAAATAGAACACGTCCAGTTTCTTTGAGAATCGTAACCACATCCTCACAGTGTACGCCTCAGTAAACAAAGCACCTCCTTTCCTGTATAAAACGGCGAGGAAAACAAGTGACAGTCTACTACCCCACTGTTTGTATTGTTCATAAAGGCGCAACACTGCCAGCGCATACATTCTTAAAACTTCATAATGGAGATGTATAAACTCGTCCAACTCCACTAAGGGTGTACCTCAACGCAAACCTATCTCCGTGAAGAGAAAAATAACATCATTTTCCCAACAATATGGTCTTCCACTCCCCGGATCCCAGTTATCATCGAGAAACAAGTAACCACTCATCCACAACTGTTTGCATCGTTTATAAAGAAACGCCGCCGCTCTGCCAGACAATAACATTGAACCGGATATCAGAGCCTCGTGCAGTCAGCTCTTACCCCGGCCCGAAAAATGAGGCATTTCGACTCCGTAATAACAACATACAGAAAACGGCGTAAATGCCTCTACTAAACTAAAGTTATCTATCCTCATTTTAGAGAAGATATTGAGTAGCCAGTCTTTGAGTCGGATCCAACTAAGATTGAACGTAGTTCAATGGGTTCCAGTCATAATGGACCCCAAATCCTGAGACTCCAATCTTAATGGGTTCATATTGAGTATAGTTCCCCAACAAGTGAACCTTACTGTTTTTATGGTTCTCCAATCGTAATGGTACATATAAGATATAGATCCAAGTTTGTTTGGATGGTTTAGGCAGTAACCATTTGATCCTGAAACCCTATGAAAATCGGACCTTGACTCCTCCTCCTCCTCCTCTCCCCCCCCCACCCCAGAGTTAATGACGAGAACAAAAAAGAAAAAGATCATGCCCTGACTGTTTTGCGATTGTTTATACCTCTGCCTGAGTGCCACCTGCCAGACGTAACCGGAAACCATGTACTGTCTATACCCGTACATTACGCAACACAGCGACGCTTGGCTAAAAGTGGCAACAACCAAAGTATCAGAGTCCAGCAAGCAGTTCAAGGAATGTGTTGTTTCTTACAAAGGACACACGTCATGGCGCTCTTCACCACTCCTTTATTCTTACTGATAAATAACACTTCTTCCTGCAGCCATGACTAAGGTTCTCAAAAACAATCTACGATTAATGTCTCCGTTATAAATCAATTCTCAGAGGTGCGTTGCCTTGAATTTAACTCTTAACTTTTGTATATCAGAAGTTTACGTTATGGCCCCAACAGATAAAAGTTGCGCCGAGGCTCTGCCGTAACTACTAGCCTGATGGTGTGAGAAAAATCCCTCTGAAAATGTTCCCGTGGCAGTTGTTTTCCAAATCTACTTACCCTAGAAAAAATATGTTTATAAATTGCCCCAAAATCGTTAATTAAAGCATGATGTCATATTATTGTTGTATGTTAAGTTGGACAAAAATTCTGAACACTTTTAGAGATCCGATACAACTACTACAAATTTGTTCTTATAATTCTCTCCTGAATTAATATGATTGTTTCACCATTTAGCGATTATCTTAGTGTGGTTCCTAGAAGTGTGGTGACCTGTGATCATAACTATATAAAAGATAGTGGAGAAATTTACATCCTATAAGTCTTTTTGAATATAGGATCTCTTTGCAGGTGTGAAATTTTTAAACACTTTTAAATCATTATTGTAGTAAATTAAGTGAGTCAGTTTGATATATTGTCAAATCTCCAGTAAAAAGGGTTACCCATATCACACCTGGGCAAAATTTTCGCTGTTCTGTTCTCATTTCTCCGTGCTCGGCCAGAAAAACGCCTTTTCAATCCAAAGCAATTTGTAGCACCGTTCGCATCATAGTCGTCGCGCTGGACAAAGCTAACAAACAGCGGGTCAACGCCCATTTCAAATAGACCAGAAACTCCAGCAGCAAAAAGATGGTTGTGAACGTCGGTGGCTGCGAAGGAAGAAAATGGTTATGTGACGTCGATGGCTGCGAAGGAAGATGGTTGTGTAGACGTCGGTGGCCACGAGAAGAGGAAGATGGTTGTGCTAGACGTCGGTGGCTGCGAGAAGAAGATGGTTGTGTAGTCATTGGCTGCGAAAGGGAAGATGGTTGGGGCATACCATCCCTGCTGGCCGTGCTTCGTAAGGTAAACAAAGCCAAATGAAATAATATCTGTAATTTCACTTTTATATATTAAAAATTATTTCTGAAAACATATTTTATTACTCACAAATTTTTCTAGTAATTTGTTTTAACACAATCGATTCTTTCAATACACATAACAATTCATAATCTCAGTTGGACCCGAAAGCAGTACATTCCCCCAGAACTTTTGTACTTTCGTTTCCTCGGATACTCCAGTTTCGGTGAAAATCGACCGAGAAACGACAGTAAACCATTTTCTCCCAGAAAGATGCGGAAATATTGTCCCAGTGTGATAGCGCCTTTAGAAGACAAAAATTAGCCATTTACGAAAGTTTGATAAATATTTGCCGAACTTAAATAAGTTAACAAGCTCTCCATAAAGGGAGCAGACGTTTTACGAAACCTCGGCACCGCAGGCAACCATCAGGAAGGGACACTGCCAAATCACCTTCAGGATGTACAATGATTTTGTCCTATAACCAAGGATACAAAAATCATATCTGACTTTTGCATAAAACTACTTTACAAAATATAATGGTCTTGAAATTGCACTGAAACGGCAGTACGTTTTGTCGATTGTCAGTTACAGTAAAACTAAATCATTTTGAAGGGCACAATAGAGACTACACTTAGCAACCATACACTAATACCAGGGTGTTTGGGCCCCCCAACCCTCAAAAAAAAAAATAAATAAAATCCAACTAGCAAGGATGCGGATGATGATGCCTCACTTACCTCTCTTGATAATTTATCCCCTATTCAAATGTTCACCTGAAACCTTCACTTTTCAAGCACGAGCCGAGAACGGTGACAAATTGAGACGATATTTCAGCCAATTTGTCAGGGCGTCTTCCAGCGAGGATCAGACATCAATTATGACGATGACTTGCCTTGCCATAGTTTTACTTTATTGCTGAAGTTCAGCAGTTGAGAGTCATTACTATTAACACTCGTGAAATTTACCAATGGTTTTTACTTCTTATGTTTGTATATTCCAGTTTAACAATATTAGGTGTTTGTTAAAACTATGGTCTATATTAATAGTAGTAATAAAAATTAGATTATTTCAGAATTATAAACAGTAATCCATAGTGAATAAATATATATTACATACATACATACATACATACAACTGAGACCCACTCCGTAGGTCAACAGGAAGTTAGAACTAAACTCGGTGATGACAGAGCAGTGTTTCTCTCTCTTAAGGTGAACTAAAGGTACAAACAAGACGGTGTTAACATAACGATGCACAACAACCCTTACCGCAACCCAAAGAATTCGTAAGTTAATTGTCTCCGGAACCAATCAAAATGAAAACCGTGATTGGCTGGACAAAATGGCTTTAAATCTCAGGACAGCACCCTCAGCAGATGTGTTCTCTCAACCTCACCGGCAGAAAAAAAACTACTAGTGTTTGAATCTTCCTTAAGCTCCAGGAATTTGGATGTGTATACTCGAGGGTTTGTTTACATGTGTCTGGTGGCCTCAAAACTTGTGTGTCATCATATGAGGCGGCAGCAGATGTTTCAACATCACTCTCGTGAGTTTTGTATCCTCTGCTTTGTTTTTTGTGTTGATAGGTATCTTCAGTTGTCTATGAGTAAAGATGTTTGTTGTTGATGTAAGTGTCTGCTGTTCTTTATCTTTATATCAAATAGTTTAAGTAAATTTAGATTACGTTAGGATAGGTTAAATTATATTAGAATAAGATAAATTGAGTTTAAGTTAGAATAATAGGGTTGGGTGGGTATACCCTCTCAGCGTTAATGTTCGATGTCCCTAACCTAACCTAACCTAACAACTTTCTTCTTTACTAAATAGTTACCAAAAAGATATCGGAAGTTGATTCGATAAGACTAAAATACCTCAATGTCGTGTTCGTCCATACCATGGTGATCTAGCTTGACGATTTTTCCTCTAACTATAGTGATTAGTTGGGAATTGGGTTAGGTGAGGTTACGTGAAGGAGGAAAATGTCTTGGAGAGTTTAACTTCTAGGGAATATAAATTGAACGGTCAGAGAGAAGGGTGGGGTTAAGTCCCAGCCAAGGTCAGTGTGATAGAACTGCCAGAACATCTACGATGATGCTTACTTGACTCTCTCACCTCTCTTCATGTTGCATTCCTTTCTCTCACCATACCACCACGCTACACCACAACACCACACCACCACCACGCTACACCCCACACCACACTACCACCACACCACTACCACACACACCACTACCACACCACCACTACCACACTACCACACCACACCACACCACACGCTGCACCACACACACACACCACACACCCACACCACACACACACACACACACACACACACACCACACACACACCACGCTACACCACACCACACTACCACACACACACACCACACCACACGCTACACCACCACTGCCACCACACTCACCACACCACTGCCACACCACGCACCTACCACACCACACCACCACACCACACCACACTACACCACACCACTACCACCACCACTACCACCACTACCACACCACCACACACCACCCACCCACACACCTGCTCCACACCACACCACGCTACACCACACCACCACACCACACCACACCACACCACGCTACACCACACCACTACCACACCACTACCACACACACCACACCGCTACCACACCACCACACCACTACCACACCACGCCACACCACACCAACACCCACACCACACCACCACTGCCACACCACTGCCACACCACTACACCACGCTACCCACCACCACTACCACACCACTCACCACACCACCACACCACCCTACCACCACACCACTACACACCACACCACGCTACACCACACTACACCACACCACTCACCACACCACCACACCACACCACACCACACCACTCCACACCACACCACACCCTGCACCACACCCACCCTACCACACCACACCACCATCACACCACACCACTACCACACCACACACCACCACCACACCACTGCACCACACCACACACACACCACACCACTAACCACTCCACACACCACCACCTCACCACACCACTCCACACACCACACCACACCACACCACTGCACACACCACACCACACCACTACACCACACCACACCACCACACCACACCACACACCACACCACAATACCACACCACACCACTACCATTACCACACACACCACACACCACCACTACCACACACCACACCACACCACCTACCACACCACACCACACCACACCACATCACACCACACACCACTACACACCACTCTCACCACACCACCACACCACTACCACCACCACTGCACACACTACCACACCACTACACCCACACCACTACACCACCACTACCACACCACTACCACCACACCACCACCACCACCACCACCACACCACCACCACTACACCACACCACACCACTACCACTGCACCACACACCACTCACCACTCACCACACCACCACACACACACACCACACCACTACCACACCACCACTCACACCACACCACACACCACTACCACACCACACCCACCCACACCACCACACCACACCACCACCACTACACTACACCACTCCCACCACACCACCACCTACACCACCACCACACCACTCACACCCACCACTCCCAGACCACACCACCACCACACACCACACACCACACAATACCACACCACACCATCCACACCACTCCACCACACCACACCACTCCAATCCACACCACTCACCACACCACACCACTACCACCACACCACACCCACACCACTACCACACCACACCACTACCACACACCACACCACCACACCACACCACCACCACACCACTCACACCACCCACTGCCACACCACTACCACACCACACCACACCACACCACTACCACCCACTACACCACACCACTACCACCCTGCCACACCACACCACTACACACCACCACTGCCACACTACCACCACCACATACCACACCACACCACACCCACACCACCACACTACCACACACACACACACCACACCACCACTACCACCACCACTGCCACACCACACCACCTAACACACCACTACCACACCACTGCCACCACCACTGCACACCACACCACTACCACACCACACCACTACCATACCCACACCACTACCACACACCACTGCCACACCACACCACACCACACCACTACCACACCACTACCACACCTACCACACACTACACCACACCACACCACAACCATACCATACCACACCACTACCACACCACTACGACACCACTACCGCACCACACCACTACCACTATTTGAGTAAGTAACAAGAGGATAAACACTGAGGCTGTACAAGACTCTATTGTATACAAGAGAGAGAGTGTGTTTACTACCCAAGACCTTCCCCAAAACTTTCCTTTTCTAATGCACAAACAACATAACCATTTCTTGCTGCACCAACTCTCTGACCCGTCCTCCCCCTCTGACCCCTCCTCCCCATCTGCCCCCTCCCCATGTGACCCCTCCCCCTCCCCACCCCCATGTGACCCTCCTATCCCGTTCTGACCCTCTCCCCTTTCTCCTTACGTCCTGTGTTGAGAATACTCGCGCACGCCACAAGCAGATATGTGTGTGTGTGTGTGAGAGGGTGGGCAGTCCGTAAAAGAATGGGAGTGTTGTTGTTGTCTTAACCACAACCTTGGGAGAAAGCATTTATCTCTCTCTCTCTCTCTCTGCTATTTTACCAATCAGTCTGTCTATCTGTCTTAGTTCATGTATGCCTGTCTATCTCTTTTCCTGTCTATCCATCTGTTTATCTATATCACTGAGATACATAGAACAGTATCCCTTCAACACTGAGTCATCATGGGTGTAACTGACCATCAACAGTGTACAGAGGTTTACGGTGTAGGACACATAAGGCACAGATCCTTGACACCAATATTAAGAAGACACGCTGGGGAATATATCTTAACCTCGAAGAAGAAGAAGAAGAAGAAGAAGAACTAGGAGGTGACAGTAAAGATCCGAGATGAGATCCTCAACTTTCCTGACAACGAGGCGATTTTCTGACAGTAATATGTTTTGGTGTGCATATTACAACTCTCTGACAGCTGTTATATTTGAGTCCAGACGTGTCATGAGGTCATCCAGTAAGGCCGCCGTGGCAGGTGTGTCGGTCAGTGCTGGCAGCGTCTCCTTCCTACTGGGGTTTAGTACTGTACTTTAGGTTTACTTTTGCACCGCGGACCCTGGACGAGAGGATCAGATCAGAGTTTGTTATACGCCGATGTAACAAAGCTGTTCGATAGATACAGTGACTCATCAAACACTAACGACTGTGCACACCTGAGAAGGAGCAGCAGTACAAGTCACTACCTTCATGACCTTGCTGACCGAGAAGGAAGGTTCCTCTCCAACAAACAGTGTGGTAATAAACACAATCACCCAAAAGCTAAAACAGATTGGTTATGAAGTGCACCTAGCAAAAGGAGATGCTGATGCACTCAGGGCCGTCCTGAGGGCAGGGGCCCGGGGCAACTCAGCCACTGCGCCCCCCAAAAACACACACACACACACACATATATATATATATATAAGACCACAGAAAGAAGAAACATTGATGCCAGGTAATTCACATCTTCAGGTGATCCAGTCTGTACCTCACCCCTGAAGATGTGAATCACACGAAGGCGCTTTGGGAACTTGTGTTTTCTTCCCAGGTTATCAGCATATACCTAGATAACCGCACCTACAGTGATTTTTACTTTGTATATATATATATATATATATATATATATATATATATATATATATATATATATATCATGTAAATCCACATGAAAACGTGGATAAGATAAATCTTGATAAAATCACACACGGGAAAATGGAAACAACGGAGCACCTTAGCTTTCGTCTTTATTCAAGACATCTTCAGAGGCAACCACACTTCATGGAGACTTAAAGTATATTTTAAACACCAATACAGTTTCGGCTCATCACGAGCCCTT
>NW_024712561.1:15000-53071 GCF_018991925.1 Homarus americanus
TTTAATGACAATAGTTTAATATTTCCGAGGACAATAGTTTAATCCTTTAAAGATAGATGGTTTAACTTATTTGAAGACGATTGTTACGCCTCTGATAGCTATACTCTAAACCCCTTGATGATGACCTAACCATGTCAGGACGATGACTTAACCATATCAGGACGATGACTTAAACCCTTTGAGGACGATGACCTAATTCTTTGAGTATCATACATTAACCTTTTGAGGACGATGGGTTTAGAGTCGACCCACCAAGCCACCACACGTTGATAAAGACAAAATATCCTGAAATATTGAGCTGCTCCACCGTGTCCTTCAAAGCGACTCAGTAGGATAGATTCCCCGAAAGGTCGTAAAATCAGATATTCCTGCAGTCTCCCCGTGGGCTCTCCTTCGTTTTTTTTCATCTCTTCCCAAGTTGACAATTTGCCGATTGAGATGATGGGCCCTTGATGGAACGCTATTCAAATGGTAATGCTGGACGCTATAGTGAGGAGGAGAGATGGTGATGGTAGTGGTGAATGTGGTGATGGTGATAGTGGTGGTGGAGGTGATGGTGATGGTAGAGATGATGGTGACAGTGACGAGGATTTGATGACGTGCCTAATAAGGGTGACGTGCATGATATTAAGAATGGTGACGTGCATGATAGTAAGAATGGTGACGTGCATGATATTAAGAATGGTGAGGTGAACAAAAAGAATGTTGACGAGCGCAATAAGAATGGTGACGTGAGCAATAAGAATAGTGACGTGAGCAATAAGAGTAGTGACGTGAGCAATAAGAATGGTGACATGCACAATAAGAATAGTGACGTGCCTAATAAGAAGGGTGACGTGCATGATATTAAGAATGGTGACGTGCATGCAAATAAGAATGTGACGTGTGACAATAAGAGTGACGTGAGCAATAAGAATGGTGACGATGCACAATAAGAATATGACGTGCCTAATAAGAAGGGTGATGCATGATGTTAAGAATGGTGACGTGAGCAATAAGAATGTTGACGTGGTAATAAGAATGGTGACGTGCAATAGAATATTGACGTGCCTAATAAGAAGGTGACGTGCATGATATTAGAATGGTGAACAATAAGAATGTTGACGTGAGCAATAGAATGGTGACGTGCACAATAAGAATAATTGACGTGCTAACCAGAAGGGGTGACGTGCATGATATTAGAATAGTGACGAGCAATAAGAATGTTGACGAGCGCAATAAGAATGGTGACGTGCACAATAAGAATAGTGACGTGCCTAATAAGAAGGGTGACGTGCATGATATTAAGAATGGTGACGAGCAATAAGAATGTTGACGAGCGCAATAAGAATGGTGACGTGCACAATAAGAATAGTGACGTGCCTAATAAGAAGGGTGACGTGCATGATATTAAGAATGGTGACGAGCAATAAGAATGTTGACGAGCGCAATAAGAATGGTGACGTGCACAATAAGAATAGTGACGTGCCTAATAAGAAGGGTGACGTGCATGACATTGAGAATGGTGACGAGCAATAAGAATGTTGACGAGCGCAATAAGAATGGTGACGTGCACAATAAGAATAGTGACGTGCATAATAATAAGGGTGACGTTTATGTATCATATTAAGAAGGATGACGTGCATAATGACGATGATAGTAATAAGTAAAATAAAAACGATTGTTAAGTACAGCAAAAAACAATATAACAAAAGAAAGATGTAAGTGGTAACAGACTCAAAGAAGGTAATTGATTAGATAAACAGACTACACTTGTAATAACAGATAGATAAAAAACCATAACAGACCTAGTGTTTATATATATCCATAATGATGACGACAAGATTCAAAACATTCCTCGTATCGATGCTTCAAGTTTATAAAAGACAGTCAACAGATATGTAAATAAAAAAAAATATATATATAAATTGATAATTAAAAAATAAAATCAAGAAAAATAAATAACTAAATAAATAGATTGATACGTATATACACCAATGAATCCAAGTGACAAGTATGCATTATTTTTTTTTTAGGCGGGAATCTCCATCGCGTTGAATAATGCGACTACTTTACAGAACACATTCCACGGTCGTATGCAAGACTTACGGTCCATCTGTTTCGTGTTCCATTTTCTTGAAAGCCAAATCCAGCAGGACCCCCTGAAGCATCGTCTTATTTTGCTCCGACACGAAATAATATTCTTAAAATCATTCATCCTTGCGATATTTCTCCATCCTCGCCCTTACGTTCCTCAGGTCTTCTTTCTGCAGGAATAATTGACAACAAACTTCATATTTAACCCTCTCAGTGCTCGAAGTTTTCTCGTAGTCAGAATAAAATCGTTAAGCCGTAGCCAGAATAAAATCCTAAAGTGTCGAGAGCACTGAACGGGTTAAGTGAGATTTTTACTTGCATTTTCTGAGCGTTAGGTTTGACCACTGTAATTAGTTTTCAATTAGGCTTTAAGATCGTAAATCCAACGTTGGAGGCCGTAAATATGTAAATACGGAATAATTAAGACTTTTTTGGGCCATAGACTTTTCTTGGAATTACAACAGTGGTTTGAGTCGACTACAATGAGGAATATTTTATGGTAAAGATAGTGGGGGAGGGGCCGGAGGTGAGAGAGGCCGCGCTGTGAGGCTACTGTGCGGTACACGACGACGGGTAAATTTGGCGGTGGTTTGTGTGTCTGGCCCACCCAGCTGTGTACGTTATTATTATTATTATTATTATTATTATTATTATTATATTTTGAGGTAAATAGATGACCATTCGGCTTTGCAACATTTTATATGGTGCTATATTATACTCTCCTATTGTCTTTCAGTTTCTCTATCTCCCCGCAAAAGTTACTGCCCGCCTCCCTCTTTTTTCGAGTATGTGCTCATCTGGTTTGGTGGGTTTTTCTTCGGCTTAAGGGAACTGGCAGTTATGCTGTAGGTGGAGAGTGGGAGAGACAAGAGGATAAGATTTTTAAGATACTGTACGTGTTTGCTGGAGTAGCCTAATCTAATTTAACCTAACCCATCCCACTGCCGCAGTCACACACATCTATAACATACTGTTATGCCGTGGCATAATTTCGTATTATAATCTTGTAAACTAGGTGTTTTGATTGTTTTCTGACCCATGCAGCTGTTATTTTGGGTAAATTTAATGAAATTTTCAATTTTCATATATATATATATAAATATATATATATATATATATATATATATATATATATATATATATATATATATATATATATATATATATATATATATATATATATATATATATATATATATATACAGTATATATCAGCAAGGGAAACAGGGTCAGGGAGACGACTTTATTCCTGATGTTTCGTGAGTATTGTTGTACCTCTGCTTCTTTGTTGCCATATAACCACTTGTTTAAAAGAATCCTACTAAACTACATAACTTAACATAAAGTAACTTACCTAACCTAACCATCTTAGGATTTGTTGTGGGTAAAAATTCTGCTGAACGCTGCGGCGCACTGCACACGCATTGTGTTGACTACCCAATAGGCCTCTTGCTTTTCAAAGGCTATTCATTGTGTCCACAAGCTGTGGCAATACTCTGTTCTCTAACTAAAGTAAACCGAGAGCCGGACCCAGGTCAGTAGTCCTCATCCCTTAAATCAAAACAACAGAAACAATTTGTCCATAAACTAGCTGGTCATAAAATGTCTTGTTTCTGTGACGGTCGGGCGTGACAACACCTTGTCGGGTGTTTGTCTCGTGCAGGTTGTCCTCAAAAAGAAAAGTATATACATCTTATTTATGATAGATGGACATAGAGGTTTTGTGAATGTGATATTCAGATGTAAAAATATTGTCTACATTATAACCCAGGCAGAAGAGTTTTATCTAAAATATTGCCCTTAAGTTAGACACACAAGTATGGTGTATGGCGGCAAGGCATTGTTCTTATGACAGTAAATTATCCGCTTTGTATGACCACAGAAGTGTATTGCGTGTATGACAAGTAACAAGAGCAGCAGGCGATGCCATGCTCTGAGTTGCCAGACGCTGAGACTTGCATCATTCGGTAGTCGTACGCACGGACGAGAGTGTCAGTAAGGCCGCAACCGCCGGTGAGTGTGGAAGCACCAGATTTTCTCTCTGTCTTCTCTGTGGTCATGACGCCCTCACAGTGAACACTAAGAATACTTAAGTCTCACCAAGCTGTTGTGTCTTGATGGTATGATTCATGTGCTGGTGTGTACCACCGGGTGAAGACTGATTCATGACGAGCTGTCGTTCAGTTATAGATAAAACCCCTTAGAGCAAAGGTAAGTATTATAATATTACATTTAGATTGATCTAACCGTACCCGTGTATGTTGGCCGACACGTGGGGCTAATTACCACAACACTGGGATTATGCTTTTTAGTAATTAATTTCCAACGATTCGTCATTTTGATATTGAAATCATTAACAATGTCAGGTAAAATTTTGATTTGATATTGAATTTTGCAAACTGATGTCATTCATTAATTGATTGTTGAATTTAATATGTGCAGCCAGGCGGTACCCGGTGTAAGTATTATTCCGAACAGTTTACTTGGTGGCAACATCATCGTACAGTTAATTGGTCAGTGTTGGCACTAGAATGTGTGACGCATGACAAGTTTTGGGGTCCGATCTGACGAAACCATTATTAACGACAAGACAGCAACCAACCCAAACAACGTACCCAAGCTTGACCTTGCCTAACTTTGCCTACCTACCTAATCTAAAACTTAACCTAACCTCGAATAACTTTACCAAACCTAACCTAACCTACATACCCTACCAAACTTAACTATACCTTTGTTTTCTTCACCTCCGTTACCAAATATCACCATTAACTCGAGTATGCTGGCTAGCTTCAAACATAGGTTGGATGGTTATATGAGCAATAGGGGTTGGGTGTAAAAGGGACTGCCCAGTATGGCCCGATGCAGTTTCCCCCATTCTTATATTCTTGTGTATTATACTTACCTAGCCCAATACTACCTGATCATAACAAGATTAACCAACCTAACCATATCTAGCCTGCTTAAACCAAACCTAACTTAACCTAACCTACATCAAACCTAACCTAACTTAACTTAACCTAACCTACATCAAACCTAACGAACCTATCCAGCTTAACATTCTTAACCAAACCCAAATTCACCATAAACAATTATAAATATTTTAGTTTAAGGTTTAGGTTTGGTCTGTTGGGTTTAGTTTAGTTTAGGTTTGGTTGGTTTAAGTCAGGTGAGGCCTCAGGAAAATTACCTATACCAGCATTCCATTGTTCAGGGTTTTACAGCAGTGTATGGAAAGTGACAGTTGTTGACATGTTTTTCAGCACTGACAATTTGTATGCAATGAAAGTATATACCAGTAGGTTATGTTTGTACTCGGTTTTGTTTTGCTGATGTTCAATGTTTTGTATTTTTTCCTGTTTTTATGCACTATTCTATTTTTATTTTATTTTTTTTTACAATTTAAGGATCACCTGAAGATTAGGCACCTTAGTTTATTTCATCTAATTATTAAAAACCTAACGCTAACCTAATCGTATTTAATATAACCTAACCCCACCAAGTAATGTATGATAACCTGACCAAACCTAACTTGACTCGTTCCCTTGGTGTGTTAAATTGAATGGAATGAAATAAGCTGGGGTGTCTAATCTTCAGGTGATTTGAATTTTTACAAGAGCGGTTATGGTATTGTATTAGTAGTTTATTGAGTTCAGGCAACAGTGGCGTTTAACACGAATTTAATTGCCATTGTTAACCATTTGACCAGCATGTAGAATTAATTGTAGGTTGTAGTCGTTACGTTTAGCATCGGTTTCTACAAATACAGTATATCTTCCTATGAGTTCCGTTAATCAGCTATTCTGTAGAATCAAATATTTAAATTAATTCTCCTGTCGTATCTCTGGAGTGATCGCTTGAAATTTAGACACCCCAGCTTATTTCACTTGGAGATGAACTACCCTAGTGGACGTGAGGTTAGCTTAGGTTATGTATTTTTCACATATCCTGTAATTTATCAACTTTCTTACCATGGTCGTGGTCTCAACAGTTAGTTATCTTGTGTATACTAGCTGCCCTTTATAGTTGTTTATGTTGGATTGAAACACTGGCAGGCAGGTAGGTAGACTGTCATCACCGTGGTAACCGCTAGGATTCGTCATGTTCTGTTTTTGAAGTTCCACTATGATCAGTTGGTCTCGAGGTTTGGTTTAGGTTTGTACGTCATGATATAAGCCTAATTTATTTCTCGGGATGGTATGGAAAGTTAAAAATTCCAAGACTATGGTTAAATTATGAATTATCGAAGAGCCGTTATATATATCTCAAAATACAGTATCCAGAAAATGGGTTTACATATTACATAAAAATCTTGGGAGTTTTGTATTATCAGTAATGAGTGTAAGGACATTTCAAGATTTCAAAATATCCTGAACGATTAAGACTGGCTTCAGAGATTATAAAACAAAGTTGGAATTCCCAATGTAAGTGAAACTTTGTCGGGGGAGCCTAGCCAGCGTGCGACCCGCCACCAACTTGAGTTACTCGGTCCATTGCCACTAGGCGATGCTGGGTCCTCTTGAATATTAAGTTTGTCATAATATTATACACGTGACGTATTCTATCTCCATCTTGGGGATTGATTTGTTGTTGCTGGGTGTTGAGAATTGCTTGTAGCTGTCTGGAGGATGGATATATATATGTTTGAGGAATTGAGATCGATGGTGGGAATTGAATTATTGATACGGAATTGGCGTGTTGTTGGTGATTGGTGTGTGTGTGTGTGTGTGTGGTTCAGAGGCTGTGTTTGTTTGTTTGTTAGGAATATGGATGAGTATGGTTGACTAAGAAAGCTCCAGTGACTAGTTTGTTGTGGTTGGTAGTTTATTTGGAGGGGGATGTAGTTGAATATCGGGAAAAACCTTAAAAAAAAAGCTCTGGTTAAATATTGCCGGTAGCCATACTTTCCCCGGAGTTATTTAAGGTTGTGTTTATGTGACACAGGTTGTTGATGCCGGCGTGAAGTATTGCCATAGAACGTTAGACATATGTTTATTTGATCTGGTTATTTGGAGACAATTTTTTGATATATTCTAGTATAACGTGACTGAAATATAATACTTTGATATATTCTAGTATAACGTGACTGAAATATAATACTATGATATATTCTAGTATAATGCGACTGAATTATACTATGATATATTCTAGTATAACGTGACTGAAATATATTACTATGATATATTCTAGTATAACGCGACTGAAATATAATACTATGATATATTCTAGTATAATGCGACTGAAATATAATACTATGACTTGAATGCGAGATATGTTGGTTAATATAGTTGATGTATGGTTAGTTAGCATTAAGAGTGACACATTGGTATGGCAGGGTAAGGTCAGGTAACAGTAAGGCTGAAACTTTTAAAAGTATTTGGCCACATAAAGACGAAGAACCTTGTTTTAAGTTAGAATCGTCCCACGCTACGCTGCCCTAGATTCAAGCCGCCTCCGTTCTTATCCGAGAGAGAAGAGAGAGAGAATGCCGTGTCAAAAAAGTGGGTCACAATTGCTTGCTTTGATGTTCATAGATATAAACACTGATTAATATTGTGGCTACGGCGTGTATGAACCTTTGCTGTGGTTAATATTGTGGCTACGGCGTGTATGAACCTTTACTGTGGTTAATATTGTGGCTATGGCGTGTATGAACCTTTACTGTGGTTAATATTGTGGCTACGGCGTGTATGAACCTTTGCTGTGGTGAATATTGTGGCTATGGCGTGTATGAACCTTTGCTGTGGTTAATATTGTGGCTACGGCGTGTATGAAATCTTTGCTGTGGTTAATATTGTGGCTAATACGGCGTATGAACTGTGGTTAAGTGGCGTGTATGAACCTTTACTGTGGTTAATATTGTGGCTATGGCGTGTATGAACCTTGTGTGGCTACGAACCTTTGCGTGGCTACGGCGTGTATGAACCTTTGCTGTGGTTAATATGTGGCTACCTTTGCTGTGGTTAATAATGTGGCTTACGTGGTTACGGCGTGTATGAACCTTTGCTGTGGTTTGCTAATAATGTGGCTACGGCGTGTATGAACCTTTGCTGTGGTTAATGTGGCTACGGCGTGTATGAACCTTTGCTGTGGTTAATGTGGCTACGGCGTGTATGCTACGGCGTGTATGAACCTTTACTGTGGTTAATATTGTGGCTATGAACCTTTACTGTGGTTAATATTGCATGTGGCTACGGCGGTTGAAACTGTGGTATTGTGGCTACGGCGTGTATGAACCTTTACTGTGGTTAATATTGTGGCTACGGCGTGTATGAACCTTTACTGTGGTTAATATTGTGGCTACGGCGTGTATGAACCTTTACTGTGGTTTAGGAAAGTCGTCGAGGTAGTAGATAATGACGAAAATTACGATGTTATTTACTTAGACTTTAGCAAAGCATTTGACAGTACCGCATCAGAGGCTTCTGAGAAAAATTAAGGCTCATGGTATCGAGGGGAAAGTTTTAAATTGGATAAAATCATGGCTCACCGATAGAACGCAGAGGGTCAGCGTAGATGGTGTTAAATCTGAGTGGGGCCGTGTAACCAGTGGGGTTCCTCAGGGGTCAGTACTAGGCCCACTCTTGTTCATAATCTACTGTACTTAAACGATCTAGATACTGGGATCAGCAGTGACATAAGCAAGTTTGCGGATGACACCAAAATAGGGCGGCAGATTCGTTCAGGGCAGGATGCAAATGCATTACAGGAGGATCTAAATAAACTGCAGGGGTGGTCTGAAAAATGGCAAATGAAATTCAACACCAGCAAGTGCAGCGAACTTAATATTGGAAGAACAAATACTGTCAATGTAAACAGCCTTAACAACATCAGCCTAGAGAAGTCGACTTGTGAAAGAGACTTAGGGGTACTTTTAAGCTCGGACCTACGGCCTAGAAAACAGTGCGATAATGTTCGAAATAAGGCAAACAGAGTATTGGGTTTTATATCTAGAAGTGTTAGTAATAAGAGTGCAGAGGTCTTATTGCAACTATATCTTGCGCTAGTCAGGCCGCACCTCGATTATGCGGTTCAGTTCTGGTGCCCTTATTATAGAATGGATATCAATTCACTAGAGTTGGTGCAGCGAAGAATGACGAATATGATTCCGGGACTTAGAAACCTTCCATATCAGGATAGGTTAAAGAAACTAAACTTTCATTCCCTAGAAAGACGAAGAGTGCGGGGAGATATGATAGAAGTATTCAAGTGGGTGAAAGGAATCAATAAAGGTGATATTGATAAAGTTCTTATAATATCCGAGCAGGATAGGACTCAGAACAACTGATTTAAGTTGGATAAGTTTAGGTTTAGGAGGGAGATAGGAAGGAACTGGTTTACAAATAGGGTGGTGGACGAGTGGAACAAGCTTAGCAACTTTGTAGTAAGTGTTGGAACGCTGGAAAGTTTCAAAAGGAGGCTAGATAGATTCATGGATGATAGAGAGTGGTAGTAACTCTGGACAGGAGCTGCCATGCACAGGCCAACCGGCCTATTGCAGACTCCGTATTTTCTTATGTTCTTATGTATGTTCTTAATGTGGCTACGGCGTGTATGAACCTTTGCTGTGGTTAATATTGTGGCTACGGCGTGTATGAACCTTTGCTGTGGTTAATATTGTGGCTACGGCGTGTATGAACCTTTGCTGTGGTTAATATTGTGGCTACGGCGTGTATGAACCTCTGCTGTGGTTAATATTGTGGCTACGGCGTGTATGAACCTTTGCTGTGGTTAATATTGTGGCTACGGCGTGTATGAACCTTTGCTGTGGTTAATATTGTGGCTACGGCGTGTATGAACCTTTACTGTGGTTAATATTGTGGCTACGGCGTGTATGAACCTTTACTGTGGTTAATATTGTGGCTACGGCGTGTATGAACCTTTGCTGTGGTTAATGTGGCTACGGCGTGTATGAACCTTTACTGTGGTTAATGAATATTCATGAACCTTGGAAAGTTGCTTGTTAGATTTTTTTTATTTCATAAGACTGATGATGTAAGGCTGGCCTGCTAGTGTCCACCATGACTTACCTGGCCTGGTACTGTCCACCATGACTTACCTGGCCTGGTACTGTCCACCATAACCTGCCAGACCAGGTACTGTCCACCATAACCTGCCAGACCAGGTACTGTCCACCATAACCTGCCAGACCAGGTACTGTCCACCATAACCTGCCAGACCAGGTACTGTCCACCATAACCTGCCAGACCAGGTACTGTCCGCCATAACCTGCCAGACCAGGTACTGTCCACCATAACCTGCCAGACCAGGTACTGTCCACCATAACCCGCCAGACCAGGTACCGTCCACCATAACCCGCCAGACCAGGTACTGTCCACCATAACCCGCTGTGACCAGGTACTGTCCACCATAACCTGCCAGACCAGGTACTGTCCACCATAACCCGCCAGATCTGGTACCGTCCGCCATAACCCGCCAGACCAGGTATTGTCCAGGCAATCTGCCAGACCTGGTACCACCACCATAACCCGCCAGACCAGGTACTGTCCACCATAACCGCCAGACCAGGTACCCACCATAACCCGCCAGACCAGGTACTCGTCCGGCCAACCTGCCAGACCTGGTACTGTCCACCATAACCTGCCAGACCTGTCCACCATAACCGTACCTGGTACCGTCCACCATAACCGCCGTGACCAGGTACTGTCCACCATAACCCGCCAGACCAGGTACTGTCCACCATAACCCGCCAGACCAGGTTAACCCGCCAGACCTGGTACTGTCCACCATAACCCGCCAGACCTGGTACCGTCCACTATAACCTGCCAGACCAGGTACGTCCACCATAACCCGCCAGACCTGGCACTGTCCACCATAACCCGCCAGACCTGGTACCGTCCACCATAACCCGCCAGACCAGGTACTGTCCACCATAACCCGCCAGACCAGGTACCACCATGTGACCAGGTACTGTCCACCATAACCCGCCAGACCTGGTACTGTCCACCATAACCTGCCAGACCAGGTACTGTCCACCATAACCTGCCAGACCTGGTACTGTCCACCATAACCTGCCAGACTAGGTACTGTCCACCATAACCTGCCAGACTAGGTACTGTCCACCATAACCTGCCAGACTAGGTACCGTCCACCATAACCTGCCAGACTAGGTACCGTCCGCCATAACCTGCCAGACTAGGTACCGTCCACCATAACCTGCCAGACCAGTACTGTCCACCATAACCTGCCAGACCAGGTACTGTCCACCATAACCTGCCAGACCTCCTGGTACTGTCCACAATAACCTGTCAGACCTCCTAGTCGTGTCCACCATAACCTGCCTGGCCTAGTACAGTTAGGTGTGTCAGGTTACAAGTTGGGGGCCGTCACATCATCACCAAGAGACAGACGGACGGATGTTTATGCCTCGTAGCATATGTCATGGTTCACAGATTCAGAATAAAAACCCCTTAGTGTCTTACAAGCCAAGTTTAACGCGTTCTTTACACCCGTCAGATTCAAGAACACGATCACCACCTTCTGAAGTGCACCCTCCTGAAGCTGGGGTAAAGTTGTCAACCCCGCATCTGAAACGTGTCTGAAGTCTGGAATGTTTTTATATCACCACAACTGCTGCAGATATGACAGGTCGAAACTCCTTGTATGGTAACTCATCCGTTCCCGAAATAACCAGCTGTCATACTACCTCACACTCAGGGCCGCTGTGGTTGATTCACCAACTATTATGGCTAAGTTTAGTGATGTTGCCAGTCGTAAACGGTAATTCCTCACCTCTTCTGTTCGAAACTGTACCCAAAATCACGTGAGATACTATTAGCTATACAAGGTTGTTCGGAGACTCGTTCTGATACCTTTGAGACTTGTTCCATTTTTTGAGATTTTCCAGCAGGTTTTAGAATTTTTTTTTTTTTACCTGTTTTAGACTTTCCAGCAGCTTTAAAGTCTGAGGCGTGTTAGGGGGGTTCGGTTCGTGACTGTGTGCAAGGTTTTAGGTGGCGCAATGAGTGAAGTGTTGATGTACTAGAGTAAAGTTTGTATCTCTCTCTCCCTCCATAAACCATATATTAATACCATCCATTTTCCTTTTTTTTTTATACTCGACTCTCTATCATACCTTTATCATCACATATTCTCTCCCCACTTTCTGTTTCTCCCTCATACAAACAGGTGGACAGGTCTTACACAATAATACCATTCCAACTCTGAAAATTTGGTTCTATGGCCAGAGTAAAGTTGAGGACCAGGGTAAGAAGGGGGAAGTACTGAACCATTGTAAACGCCCCAATAGTTAAGATACTTTCAAGTTAAAAGTATTTGTAAAATTTTGGAGGAAAGTTGTAGAATCGGTCTCCATTTGTGTAAGATTAGGTTAGGGCTTGATAATAGATTAGATTGTATTTGGGGATCAGGTTAGGTTACAGTAGATCAATAGTGTTTGGTGTGCGATTAGGTCACTTAGGTTAGATTAGTTAGGCGTTAAGGAGGTTAATTTTTAAGGTGAAATAAGCTGTTGGGGGGAGGGGGATATGTTCTCATTGTTAGTAAGGACTGGACGTGTACTGACTGTGGTAAGTTGTACAGTATACCTCTCCCCCTACACCACCCGTCTAGTGTTGGTATAGTCTGGGCCTGAAACAGCTCACACTCGGTGCCATCACAACACTCTTCCTTACCCCCAGGTAGCGTTAGACTGGTTAATCTAATGGTGAAGAGAGGTGGCGGGGAGGATAAGTAAACGGATGTGTGGACACAGGACACGGGTATCTTGTTTACGTGTGTGAGATGTTCTTAGGACTGTTGGCCGAGGCGTTAGGTTAAAGATTATTCAGATAGCTTTAGTTTAAGTTAAGGGAGTGTTAGGTAAGGTTATCGCTTGGTTAGGTTGGGTCGATTTAATTTAACACTCACTCACTCACTCACACACACACACACACACACACACACTCTTCAGCTCCCCAGTATGGACTCTATAAACACTACAACTATCACCAACTTGCCACCGTCATTACCCTTATCAGTAGACCCGGTCAGGTAAACACATCAGCACTCCCTGTTATCGGGTGACTATGCTTGGCTCCTCACTCCACTGATATAACACATCTTCATAAGACTCTTGATGAAGATGTGTGTGTGTGAGAAAGACTGTCATAGTACTGTTTTATCACCACCACCACTTTGCTGTTTCATCCTCTTAGTATTATGATTATCCAACAATAGCAGAACGATGGAAACAATTGTATGGTGTCACCTTTGCTAGCCAGGAAAATAATTATAAACATAGTGAAAGATTCGTCTGTCAGCTCGTGTGTGTGTATCTGGTGTTAAGTGACCCTATCAAGTTAATTAGGTAAATGTTTAGTATAATTTGATGGGTATTTTTGCTCTTATGTGTCTTAGCGTAGTTTTTGAGGGGTATAATTTGGATATTGGATGTTATTTTTAAAGTGTTTTAAGTCAGTGAGTTAGATATACTTTTATCTTCTCGTGCTGTATAGGAGGAAGAGTTACCTTACTAATCTTTGTGAAACTGGACCAACATAGCTGAAACTTATCGTATCTTTAAAAGTTTCGTTGAGAAAACTTAAGCGTGAGAAAAAACCCGGAATACGAAAGAATGTTCGCCTGGCGTATCTCCGTTAAGCATGTCATTGCAGCGTTGGAGTAGAGAACGCCAGGCGAGGCTCACTGCTCGTGCTGACGTTAAATCTTCGTCATTTTACAAGTTGGTTAATTGGTGTTCCTGTTGTTATACCTGAGCCGAGCCTGGTTAGTTACCTGGGCTTAATTACTGTAATCTCATCAAGATCCATTTATTGTCTGTTGTTTCCGCCGGTGAACTAATTAAAAGAATGTTGTTGTAGGTGTTATAGGGTTGTGGTTGACACGTGAGGTCTGGTGGCAGTTCAGAAAAGATGGGGACGGGTGAAAGGTTTGTTTACATAAAGATTATAGTTCATAAATACGCACGTGTGTGTGTGTGTGTGTGTGTGTGTGTGTGTGTGTGTGTGTGATAATAATAATAATAATAATAAACGGTTTATTGAAAAAGTGTGTGTGTGTATATTGAGGTTTGTGACTACTTGTTGTGATGGCGATAATAATGCAGTAAGATTGTGATAAAAAATACTTTTTTTTTATACTACGGAGCTGCGGTGTTTAAGGTGAACGTATCAGGTGGTCAAGTTTATCACCATATTGTGTTTTAGGTACACACACACACACACACACCACAATGCATCCAATCCATACGACCACGTCCTTATTACTAAAAGAACAGCCCAATTCCGACCATTGTAAAATTTAACAACTGTTGGTTAACCTGTGTGTTCACTCCCCGACAATCTCACTTCCGTATTGTTTCTGTGGTGATATTCCTTGTTAAGTGACCCTCTCCCCTTGTCATTATATATATCAGTATGTACTACTCATGTCACTTGTATATTAGTTGTCAAGTAAGTGACCCGCTCCCCAATTATGTAACATCTGTCATATCTGATTATTGTACATTATATTTTCAACCTTTTGTCTACCAAGTTCTTTCAATATACCGTTTATTATTATTATTATTATTATTATTATTATTATTATTATTATTATTATTATTATTATTATTATTATTATCATTGTTATTATTATTATTACGTTCCTAAAGAGCAGTAGGTCAGCAGTGAGCCTCTGTTATAACTCTTAAACCCCTTCACTACGGTAATGCCACTTAATATTTTACTTGACTAACGCCAGAAGATTTTATTCAGCTCAGAGGGGAGCCCGTACACAAGGGGTTAGTAGACAATCTCCACTAAATGCAGAAAAAAAGCATTTCAATCCCGTGCCCCTCATCAGTACAGTGTAATAGTGTAGTCTGGGGGTGAGTGATGGTGTCACGGCTTCAGGCGGTCAGGGCTACGTGGAGGTAGTTTTTGCCGTCTGCAGGATATCACCATCACATTCCCCTCGCCTGAGCTCCTCGCTGCACAAAACCTGACCTGAGGGAAGGATGATGGTGCAGGAGGAAGCATTTTCTTAAAAGAATGTCTGTCATTCAAGATCTAGACTATGTTCACACAGACTGTTTAGGAACAATACAAACCAATTTGGAAATTTATAATATAAAATGAGTATATTAATCCTGGTAATGATGATAATAAGAAATACTGAAATTTAATCACAATTTAAGACATTTGGTGAAATAAGGATAATATTGTTTGTCACACGGAAGCGATGACTGAGAGAAAATACCACTGTCAGATGTACGACGATGCCACAGTGTAGTGCTGAATCAGCGATTTTTATTTTTTTTATAAAGTTTAGTTAGTGAAGAAGTTTCCCTGCAACTCTCCTGCCTTGAGAAAGTCTTTTACATTAACGCTTGGAGCTGCTAGTTGAATATATTATTGGGCAGGTGTTGAGGTGTGAGGAAGAACATGATGCAGGTGTTGAGCTGTGAGGAAGAACATGATGCAGGTGTTGAGCTGTGAGGAAGAACATGATGCAGGTGTTGAGCTGTGAGGAAGAACATGATGCAGGTGTTGAGCTGTGAGGAAGAACACGATGCAGGTGTTGAGCTGTGAGGAAGAACACGATGCAGGTGTTGAGCTGTGAGGAAGGGTATGAAGTGCAGGTGTTGGAGATGAGGAAGAACATGTGATGCAGGTGTTGGGATGAGAGAACATGATGCAGGTGTTTGAGATGAGGAAGAACATGATGCAGGTGTTGAGATGGGGAAGAACATGAAATTAGGGTGTTGAGATGAGGAAGAACATGATCTGGAGTGTTGAGGTGTGAGGGAAGGGCATGATGCAGGTGTTGGGATGGGAAGAACATGATGCAGGTGTTGAGATGGGAAGAACATAGTGCAGGTGTTGAGCTGAGGGAAGACATAGTGCAGGTGTTGGGGTTGGGGAAGGAACATGATGCAGGTGTTGAGCTGAGGGGAAGACATGATGCAGGTGTTGGGGATGGGGAAGACATGTGATGCTTGTGTTGATTAAGGAAGAACATGATGCAGGTGTTGAGTGTGAGAAGAGAGAACATGATGCAGGTGTTGAGATGAGGAAGAACATGAGGTGGGTGTTGAGATGAGGAAGAACATGATGCAGGTGTTGGGCTGTGAGGGGAAGAACATGATGCAGGTGTTGAGATGAGGAGAACATGATGCAGGTGTTGGAGCTGTGAGGAAGGGAGCATGATGCAGGTGTTGAGATGAAGAAGAACATGATGCAGGTGTTGAGCTGTGAGGGGAAGAACATGATGCAGGTGTTGAGATGAGGAAGAGAACATGATGCAGGTGTTGGGCTGTGAGGGGAAGAACATGATGCAGGTGTTGGATGAGGGAAGAACATAGTGCAGATTGTTGGGATGAGGAAGAACATGATGCAGGTGTTGGGGTGTGAGGAGGAGCATGATGCAGATTAGGCAGGATGAGGGAGAACATGATGCAGGTGTTGGGGATGGGAAAGAGTACGTGCAGGTGTTGAGCTATGAGGAAGAACTGCTGATGCAGGTGTTGAGCTGTGAGGAGGAACATGATGCAGGTGTTGGGCTGAGGAAGAACGCATGATGCAGTGTTGAGGATGAGGGAAGAACACAGTGCAGGTGAGGTGTGAGGGAAGAACATGATGCAGGTGTTGGGATGAGGAAGAACATGATCTACAGGTGTTGGGATGAGAGAACATGGTACAGGTGTTGAGGCTGCGAGGAAGAACATGATGCAGGTGTTGAGATGAGGAAAGACATGATGCAGGTGTTGGAGTAACTTGGGGAAGAACATGATGCAGGTGTTGAGATGAGGAAGAGACATAGTGCAGGTGTTGAGCTATGAGAAGAGACATGATTACAGGTGTTGAGATGAGGGGAAGAACATGATGCAGGTGTTGGGCTGTGAAGAACATGATACAGGTGTTGGATAGAGGAAAGAACATGATGCAGGTGTGAGATAGGAAGAGCATGATGCAGGTGTTGAGGTCTGAAGGGAAGAACACTTGGTGCAGGTGTTGGGATGAGGAAGGAACATGATGCAGGTGTTGAGATGAGGAAGAACATGATGCAGATTGTTGGGCTGTGAGGGAAGGAACATAGTGCAGGGTGGGCTGTGAGGGAAAGACATGGTACGGTGTTGGATGGGGAAGAACATGATGCAGGTGTTGGGGATGAGGAAGAACTGTGTTGCAGGTGTTGAGCTGTGAGGAAGAGAACATGATGCAGGTGTTGAGATGTGAGGAAGAACATATGATGCAGGTGTTGAGATGAGGGAAGAACATGATGCAGGTGTTGAGGCTGTGAGGAAGGCACGATGCAGGTGTTGGGCTGTGAGGGGAAGAGGCAGTGCAGGTGGCTGAGGATGAGGGAAGAATTGCTGATGCAGGTGTTGAGATGAGGAAGAACATATGATGCAGAATGTTGAGATGAGGAAGGGCATGATGCAGGTGGTGGGCTGTGAGGAAGAACATAGAGTGCAGGTGTTGGAGCTGTGAGGGAAGAGCTGTAATGATGCTGGGTGTTGGGATGAGAGGAACATGATGCGAGGGTGTTGGGCTGTGAGGAAGAACATGATGCAGGTGTTGGTATGAGGGAAGAACATGAAGTACAGACGGCGGGATGAGGAAGGGAGCATGATGCAGGTGTTGGGGCGCTGTGGGGAGAACATGATGCAGGTGTTGGGGATGTGAGAAGAACATGATGCAGGTGTTGGATGAGGGAAGAACATGATCTGCAGGTGTTGGGCTGTGAGGAAGAACATGATGCAGGTGTTGAGAGCTGTGAGGGAAGAACATGATGCAGGTGTTGAGATGAGGGAAGAACATGATGCAGGTGTTGACTGTGAGAGAACATGGTGGTGTGGTGTGTGGGCTGTGAGGAAGAACATAGTGCAGGGTGTTGGGCTGTGAGGAAGAACATGATGCAGGTGTTGAGGCTGTGAGGAAGAACATGAGGTGTTGAGCTGTGAGGAAGAACATGATGGTGTTGAGGAAGAACATGATGCAGGTGTTGAGCCAGGAGGAGAACATGATGCAGGAGAACATGATGCAGGTGTTGGGCTGTAGGGAAGGGGAACATGATGCAGGTGTTGAGCTGTTGAGAAGGAAGAACATGATGCAGGTGTTGAGCTGAGGAAGGGACACTTGAAGAAACATGCAGGTGTTGGCTGTAAGGAGCATGATGCAGGTGTGTTGGGCCTGTGAAAGAAGAACATGAATGCTGGGTGTTGGGCTGTGTGGAAGAACATGGTGCAGGTGTTGGGGTGTGTGGAAGAACATGTGCAGGTGTTGGGTGTGAGGAAGAACATGGTGCAAGTTGTGTTGAGGTGTGAGGGGAAGGAACATGATGCAGGTGTTGAGGTGTGAGGAAGAACATGGTGCAAGTTGTGTTGAGGTGTGAGGAAGAACAGCAATGCAGGTGTTGAAGGCTGTGAAGAGAAGGGTATGGTGCAGGTTGTGTTGGAGCTGTGTGGAAGGGCACGGTTATGTGTTGAGCTGTGTGGAAAGAACATAGTGCAGAAAGACATGGTGCAGGTGTTGAGGTGTGTGGAAGAACATGGTGCAAGTTGTGTTGTTGGGAGGAAGAACATATGCAGGTGTTGTTGAGGTGCTGAGGAGAAGAACATGGGTGCAGGTTGTGTTGGGGTGTGAGGAAGAACTGATGCAGGTGTTGTTGAGGTGTGAGGAAGAACATGGTGCAGGTGGTGTTGAGGTGTGAGGAAGAACATAGTGCAGGTGGTGTTGAGGTGCTGAGGAAGAACACAGGTTTATCCAGATACCGTAACTGGTCAGCTGGAAGCACTGAGAAGATCGTCATTTATCAGAAGCTAAAAAGCAATGGAGATAAAATATTAGAGGAAAAGCCAGTGAAAAATGTAGGTTAAAGGCGCTGGCTACGATGCACCGAACAATACGTCTGGAAAAGAAAGAAGAATTGAAGAAGAATTGTAATAAAACAGGAAAGGGAAGGTGTTAAGGTGAAATAAAGATAAAAAAGAAGCTTGGTAAATGAGCCAGTGAGGTTAAGGTTAGCCACACACTTCATCATCAGGGTGAGGAAATATCTGGTGGTGGAGGGGAGGGATGGTGGAGCCGTTGGTGGGGGAGGGGAGGCGTCTCTCCTCACGCTCCGCCTCTCTGGTTTATGGTGGCTTTACTGCCTCAGAAGCACCATGACGCTAGCGGGAGCCCCACCCTGCCCAGCGCGGCAAGATTAACGAGGGAACCTATTACTTTTGAAAAGTTATAACCTATATCACAGGTTTAACACATAGAAACAGTGATTAAAAAAAGCGCGTGTTTAAATAGAAAATAACTCCTTCAATAGTCAGCGTCGTTTAAGTATCGTAAATAGAAAATAAAAGATGGAATATCCTGCTATATTTACGGGGCCATTCTGCTGTAAGGTAAAAATATTTATAACTCGTAAAATAACGCTTAGTGATGGTGGGCCATGTCTACCTCTGGGGATAATTATTGGTTTGTAGAGATAATTGACAGTTTGGTGACACGTGATGGTGATTCTGACTCTGAATCATTTTGTAAGATTTACCATCCACAATAATGCACGGGTGTTATTAATTGTTATTAGTAGTAGTAGTAGTAGTAGTAATAATAGTAGTAGTATAGTATATAAATTATTTTTATTTTATTTTTATTAACGGGTATTATGACTTTTACTTGCATTATTATTATTATTATTATTATTATTATTATTATTATTATTATTATTATTATTATTATTATTGTTGATGTTGTTTTACTAGCAATCTTGGTAATATAAGGGTGAGTAAATTACGTTCGGATTCATAGCTTTAGACAAGGGAGAACCTGAACAAAGACAATGTAACCATGTCAGGCCAGCCCCCCCCCCCCCTCCCCATGCTGCACAACTTGGTACTAAATGTAGCTTCGTCAACAAGGCTCTCGCGCCTTAGAATATTTAAACAGTTATTGGTGTAAACTCGCTGAATCATGCAGATATAATTTTTTTATCCCTACCCCCTCAAAAAAAGAAAAAAATGCTGTACCATGACGTCAGTATTTTAGTAGTTGTATAATGTAGAATACTGTAAGACATAGACCGACGTGCTAATGTTTATGGAGTAATATAAACTGGCCCCCTGTTGTCGTGTACATAGACAAAGGTAATGGTGGAACGACTGTCCGATTCCTTTTTTACCTCATGGTCACCCAAACTAGAGGTGGACATTTTGAGAGATGAAGGTAGTATTGAAGCCCGGTACAGTTCCCGATTCCACAGCTTGGTCTGGTAGACTGTTCAATAGGTCTACCACCCTGTGTAAAGAAATATTTAATTATATAAGTTATATCACGAAAAAACGACCCGGGTTCACGTTTTCCATCCCTTTCAAGATTGGGAATGTCTCTTGAGATCGGCCCTGTTGTGCCTTGTCTGAAAGGTTGTTAGTCCCAAGACCCTCAGTCCATTTGGCTAAAAGAGACGACATACCGGTAGTTCCAGAATCATCTTAGTCGCTGTGCGTTGCACCTTTTCTAGGGAGGTGTTTCTGGAGGTAGAGTTTCCATGCCTATATACAGTGCAGTAATCCAGGGTGGGATGCAAAGTATGTACGTGGGATTTATTAAGTTGAAGGAACATTTTCCTATCTATATTCGAAGGTACGCGTTATAGTTCCTAAATCTCGGTTGTCTTTATTCACTTGTTGCGCCACCTTCATTGACTGAACTATCATAGCTGCAGTTTGCATGGGAATTATATTAACGGAATAGGTATGTTTAGGGTTGGCATATCCTACGGGCACTCTTTACTTTTATTTTTAATTATTTGAGTCTTCCGACTATATGAACAGCCCGTACAGATCTTTTTTTGCATTGTGGCGACAACGTCTCAACTTGACATCTTCCCAAATATCTTCGTGTCGTCCGCAAACTTGACAGTGTGGCTCCATATATTTTCATCTATGTCGTTTTGTAGATCACCAACAGGGTAGATTCAAGGACAGAGCCTTGTGATACTCCACTGAGAGCCTTTTCATTCTGAATATACTCAATTTATTATTAAATTTTTTTGTCTGTTTTCAAACCAGCTGTTAATCCACTTCAAAATCTCGTCTGTGATGCCATTGTCTGGATCTTAGCCGTTCATGTGGGACGTTGGTAAACGCCTTTTAGAGAAATCCATGTATGTATTGTACTGTACAACACACCCTCTGGTAAGCATTGGTCCACGTAGTCTGTTATCGTTTCAAGGAAAGTGAGTTTGTCAAACAGGATTTTCTTTCCATGAAACTTTGTTGTGATGCGCTGATACGCCAGTGCTCGGTCAGGTGTTAGGTGGCGTGCCTCAGAATACTTTCAGAGAGTTTGTATTTATGTGATGTTTGTTGATCGGCCAGTAGTTTCCTGCTGCACTTTTTCTACCCTTGTGTACTGTTGGCACTAACGTAACCTAACCAATTAGAGACGAGTTAACGTCAAAACAAACATGGCGCACACATTCATAGTTTGTGATTTTTATTTTTATTTAATTTTTTAGTGCGCCATGTTCATTTTGGCATCACATCACTTATTGGTTCATGAATCAGATGGTCAGACGCCGTCGTTTCGCTTGTGGTGGGTATCTGTGGCTTGTGTGTACAGTGTTACTACAGGTCCAGCGTCAATATGTATGAGGGAAGTCCGCCACTCCCCTCTACTCCCCTTACTCTGGCCAAGGTCTTATATAGAGACCTTGACTCATACTGTACACGCCTCTCACGGTTAATTTTTCAGTCGTGTTTTATGACGTGGGTTCAGATTATGTTTGAAAATATCGACCAAATTTGTTAAAGTAAAGGTTGTTGGTTGTAGATAGTGTAAAGTAAAGGTTGTTGGTTGTAAACAGTGTAATAAGATCACAGTAGATGAGGAGACTAGTTTATCGTTGTAAGACTAAATGGATGTTAAAACTTGCCAAATATTAACGCCCTTTTAAACGGAATTCATTGATAAAGACCGTGTAAGAGGGAGGGTGGGGGGTATTACAGGAAGCAGGAGTCTACTCATCAAATACTGGTTCAATGGGTCAAACGTCCACTTCCGCCCAAAATGAAGCAGTATCGACCCCAAACGAGATGAAACGGTCAGTGTAAGTCAGTTCGGAGACTCGTTCCCGTCATTTATAACTTTGTAAACCCCAGAAGAGGATGGCACAGGTGAGGGTGGGAGTACTATACTACCCTGTCCTTTCGATGTAATAGTTTTATTGTCAAAGTATTTCAATTTCATTCCCGGGGATCGAACTTTTGTCCCAGACTGTACTTAGGACTACTGTATCGTGTCGCTGTTATATAATACACCACTAACAGTCTGCCACGCCCTCACAGTCTAGCCTGGAGTGGTGTAAATGAAGCTGAATAGTGAGTGTGTTGTGGAGGGTGCGGGGAGGTCCTTGTGGTGTTGACGTGTAACAGTCACCAGTAACCTTACACCTGGGTCTAGTGCCTGGCGGTGAAGTGGCGGCAATATTGTACTTGATCCTGTTCGAGTATCATGTTTACCAGTGGACACGTGTGTGCATCTAGCTGAAGATGGCCAGGATCAGTAGTACTCTTCCTTCATCCGCTGTCACCCACTCTGCCTTACCAAGTGTGTGCTGTGAATAGTTATACTCGCTATGTACATTATTTTAAAAGATACATATACTATAGGTTGTGGAAGATGCACACTTGAGTCTAATTTACAGCATTGTTAAAACTTAAAACACGGGAGACTAAGTTACAGCCAAATTACTGAGGGTTATGGAGACAAAATTACATCCGAGTGAGGAGCAGTAAAGCCTCGTGCCCAGCCGTCGTGTGTGTGGGTGGCGACACGGGACAGATAAAACCTTTCCTCTCCACTATCTTGTTTATCCTCACTACCACTTCCTGAACCTGGTTTTAACAACGACCTTCACTACTGTGCGTTGATGTGTGTTGAATTATTTATTGACTGATGCTATTTTATGTAGAGGTGTGAGAAACGGAAATAATTTTGACATTCTTCAGAGATTAGCTGCATTGTCTCTACCTCCCCGAGTCTTAAAGAATAATAAACAGTTTTCATAGTACCCTGATATGATGCATGAATATCTCCGCCTCGAAGGTATGTTTAGTCCCCCTCCTCCAGTATTCCGAGAATGATCATTGCCAATTTGGTCATCCAATAGCGTAGTATGTTCGTGCATTAATCCTGGGCTTCAGCTGGGTGTGCGAGGCTGCCTGGTAGTGTACCCCTGTGTGAAGCCAATATTTTGAGCTGTCTTAAGAAAATTATTCATAACATTACTTTAGTTATATAAAACTTCAATCAAAAATTATTCGCTAGGAAAATGCCGTTACGTCTTTGTGTTCTCATGTTACAACGATTTTATGAAAATGACCTAAACTGTTGACTGTTTACGTACGGTAGAGGCTAGAATTACAGATTTTAGGCGGGAATATTGTACTGGTCGGTGTTGTGCTGGGTTATAATTGTAAGCTGAGGATAACGTTTCCGTATTGGGACACAAGCGACTTAGTACAGAGACAATAATCCGTTGTTAATTATCGACATTTCAACCTTATCGCCATGCCGTATTTAACTTAAATATTGTAACGTTAACTCCCAGAGTCCCATATTACAACGTTAACTTCCATATTGCAACGTTGTCCCATATTGTAATGTTAACTCACATATTGCAACGTAAGGATAAAATTGCGGCGATATTTGGAATATAACGTTAACTAAATAAGCCACCGGGACATGTACCTTCCAATATCGTAGCGTTAACTTCTTCATATATTTTTTTGGCTGATTTAAGTTGAAGTTGTGAACAAGTCGCTCTGGTTGAGTACAATAAGTGACAACGAGTTTTTATTGGTTGAATTCACAGTATGTGTCGATTTTCTACCGTTTCCTCTTCACGAACACATGGGGCGTGACGTAGGTGGTGATACTGTGAACAGGATTTTCTGTTGCAGTTTTCTAAAAGGTGTACGACTTTTTACTTACATATGGGTGTACTGTAGGACTATTTATATTTATATATGTTTTTTACGGAGAGTAGACCACCCGGGCACAGGTGATCAACCCACAACGGGGCCTTGGGGGGGGGGGGGATATGAGTAAAAAGAAATTTAAAATAGAAAAGAAAAGGATTAAATTTATCTACACCACTCCTTGGTGTAGGACTTTATTTACTTTCTTCTCGGTGTAGGACTTTCTATTTCTACTTGCATTTGGGTGTAGGACTTTCTATTTCCACCTTTTCCTGTGTTGAGGATTACTTTCTCCTGGGTGTATGGTACAACTTTCTGTACCACCTCTTTTAGTTAAGGTGATATCCTTCCTCGGCTCACTTTTAAAGCCTGATGATAGAACAGTGAAGTTTACTGAATGGGTTTTGTCTTAGCCCGTCTTCGAGATTTAACTCCTGTCTTCACGGTGGCTGTCATTAGGTACGAGAATTTCACAAAGATAACAGGTCAGCCATGAGAAGAGTTAAGAATAACAGCCTTGCACCATCAGGATAACAGGTTGCAGGGTGTTGCTATCGTGATTTTGAACTGGTGTTTTATGTGGAGTCGTAAATCCTGAATGTAGTCCTAACACGTTCTCCATTAATGCTGCACTTCGTCTTGTTTCGCCGAGTCTGTTTCTGTTGTCACGAGTTGTGGAACAGTCGCCTCGTGAGGGTCTGTTGCCTGAGGGATCCTTTGATGACGATAGGTGATGCTTGGGAACTCTTGAAGGATAATGGTTTAAGCTTGGTAACTCTTGAAGGATAATGGTTTAAGCTTGGTAACTCTTGAAGGAAAATGGTTTAAGCTAAGTAACTCTTGAAGGATAATGGTTTAAGCTTGGTAACTCTTGAAGGATAATGGTTTAAGCTTGGTAACTCTTGAAGGATAATGGTTTAAGCTTGGTAACTCTTGAAGGAGAATGGTTAAAGCTTGGTAACTGAAGTACGGTGGTTAAAGCTTGGTAACTGAAGCACGGTGGTTAAAGCTTGGTAACCGAAGCACGGTGGTTGAAGCTTGGTAACTGAAGCACGGTGGTTAAAGCTTGGTAACTGAAGCACGGTGGTTAAAGCTTGGTAACTGAAGCACGGTGGTTAAAGCTTGGTAACTGAAGCACGGTGGTTAAAGCTTGGTAAAAGCACTGGTAACGGTGGTTAAAGCTTGGTAGCAGTGGTTTAAAGCACGGTGGTTAAAGTAACTGAAGCACGGTGGTTAAAGCGGTAACTGAAGCACGGTGGTTAAAGCTTGTAATTGAAGCACGGTGGTTAAAGCTTGGTAACTGAAGCACGGTGGTTAAAGCTTGGTAACTGAAGCACGGTGGTTAAAGCTTGGTAACTGAAGCACGGTGGTTAAAGCTTGGTAACTGAAGCACGGTGGTTAAAGCTTGTTAACTCTTTGAAGCACGGTGGTTAAAGCTTGGTAACTGAAGCACGGTGGTTAAAGCTTGGTAACTCTTTGAAGCACGGTGGTTAAAGCTTGGTAACTCTTTTAGGACGATATTTTCGAAGGTCGGTCGGTATACCGATAATAGGTTTAATCCTCAAGGATTTAAAGCATTAAACTGTCAACCAGGGAGTTAAACCGGCATCCTCACGGGGTTTAAAATACGGCATCTTTTAATTTTTATCAGTTCGTTTATTGTATAAGTGAATAGTAATTTTTATAGATGTTATTTTAATTTAATTTATTTATTTATTTATTTATTTATGTACATTCTAAAGGCGCAAAATCTACATGGTCATTGATTTAACGTGATTCTATAATATTACACTAGACACGAACACAGAATAATACGGTACATAGACGTTAACGTTATACAGGTGTGTGTGTGTGTGCGCGCGTGTGTGTGCGTGTGCGTGTGTGTGTGTGTGTTGTCCAGAGATAAGCCTGGGGATTATTTAACCTCCGGCCCATTATTGTCCATGTGTTTTACTTCTTCACCCGATTATCTATTTACGATTTTAACTTAATATATTTAATTTGATAGTTTATGTCTGTAAGGAAAGGTATTGAAGTCTTTAAAGGATTTCGTTATGGAATTAATGGCAATTAGTGAATGTAAGGAAAGTAGTGAATTGTGTTAAGTCTTGTGTTGGAGCCTGCCACTACTGTAGTATAACACTGACTGGTCTACACATGGCAGGTAGCAGTTGTCATGTGGTGGTTCAGTTGATCATCACTATGGCAACACCGCTAGCAGAGGGCGTTAAGATGGCGGGCATTTTGTAAACCTCATGGTGATGGTGGTAGTAGTAGTGGTGGTGAAGAACTTGTTACTTTGTTTGGACAGCTTAAAAGCGTGATGTGGTCCTCAAGCAACTGTGTGTGACTTCAAGGATGATGTCGGCACTACTTTAAACGTGAAAGGCGCCACCGTAACCCGATTGAAGGATAATTTTGAGTGGTAATCAATTCTCTCTACGCTTCTGTTGTCACCCGAGACGGACTCCTGATAAG
Organism: Homarus americanus; assembly: GCF_018991925.1. NCBI lineage: Eukaryota > Metazoa > Arthropoda > Malacostraca > Decapoda > Nephropidae > Homarus > Homarus americanus. The sequence goes on from NW_024712561.1 coordinate 41,495, forward strand.
ATTAGATAAGAGATGGAGAAATAAGGCGCTAAGCTGGTGTTGTGTTGTGTTAGTTTTCAGCTGTCAGTTCTGAGTGATTACTGGGTAACTGTCTGGCTAAAAATATAGTTTCCGTCATCTCTGTATTTAGATATCCAAACTAACCTAACCTAACCTATCCAACCTAACCTAACTTATCCAACCTAACCTATCCAACCTAACCTATCCAACCTAACCTAACTTATCCAACCTAACCTAACCTATCCAACCTAACCTAACCTATCCAACCTAACCTAACCTATCCAACCTAACCACTATTTGTTTAACATATAGATATTAACTTGTTTCTGTTATCCCAAGCGGTACTATAAGCGAGGTAGCCATTCGCCCAGCTCTCATTAAAACTCAGACAAAAGACCATTAATTCTTGATATATTACGGCTACTATTGGTTTTAATTATCATGTAAACTCAGGGAAGGTGATTATATTGTATCCAGGAACCATGAGTTTAATTATTGGTCCCAGTCATTAATAAGGAATATTTTACACCACAGTATGACGATGCAACTGTATTGAACACACACACACACACACACACACACACACACACACACACACACACACACAACCTAGCCTAGCATGTGCCTGCCCACCAACGAACTTAAATAAGAGATAAATCTTCATACAAATTCATATTAAATTAGTGTGAATATAGACATTGTCAGGTATATAATGTGCATAGTTAGATTCAGGTATATAAACAATGTGTTACAGTGAGCGGCGGCCGGAGATCTTAAGCTGTGTGTAGTAATGAAGGAATTAGCGAGTGTGGCTGGTGGGTGGATGATGGATGATACAATAAGAATTGGCTTACTCGCTTCGGCTACTTCGTGGTAGTTTATCATTGTAAAACGTGACAACACTTCCGATGTGGACTCTCGCTGCAAACTAGGACTCGTTTAGGGCGTAATTCCAAGATGGGTTATTTCGCCGCATTCCTAAGTTGGGTTTGGTTAGGTTAATACAGGTTAGGTTAAGTTTTTAAGTAGGAGGCAGGAAATCGTAGCCTAGTCGTTATTCCATTTTTTACTTTTATTCTAACTGAGGAAGTTTATTTTTTTTTAATATTAGTATTTTGGAAAGCAATCTAGAATCTTTTATTATTTTTTTCCTGGGTTATTGAATTTCACTTCTTTATATATAGCAAAAGGAGAGAAAGATGAAAATATATATATTACATCTATCCTGAGAAAAAATAAAGCGGAATGTATGTACAATTTAATGTTTATATCTAGAAATTAATATAAAATGCTAATATATTTACGGGAAGAAATTGGCGGGAAACTAGACTTTTTTTTTATCTCAAAATAATTATTGTGATTTTTTTTACGGCTTTTGGACACAACTCAAAAAAATAATTCAGAAATTTAAATTAATAGTGGTAATTAAAGCGTCGACTTGGTTTTATTGCCAGTTGAAAGTGGTCATCATTATTTTACACTCGCTGTCCACTGTTAACTTTTCCTGGTCGCGCCAAAACCTGTGAACCGTTGGACTTAATTTCAACCAAACTTTACCGAACTAATCACCACTATTGAATGTTTTTTATGTGTTGGTGATGCTCGTATAATTATTACCGTGTGTTGTTGGTGATGCTCCTATGATTATTACCGCAAAGAAGTGACTTAAGAGCTTGTTAGAGGCTGTTCCGCTCGCTTGCCCTCTCCATACAAAGCGGCTCTGTTTACACCCAACCCTTATCACTCTTATATCCGTCCAACCCGTATTAGAAGCTTCCCAGCGAGTTAATGATGATGTTTGGTAACTTGTTCCATCCATCTACTACTCTATTTCCACACCAAATGTTTACCTATCTCACGTTTAAGTCGAAATTTGTTTAAATACCATTGCTAAGTACCGGGTATTCGCTCGTGGTTTGAGAGTTTAATTACCGTAGTTATATCACCTTTAACCCTGGCGTCCATTTGAGTTAAGGGGAGGCAGATAGTTTTCTTAAGGTTCCTAATGCCTGGGTTTAGTCTTGTCATCCTCCTCTGAATGCTATCCGTTCTATAGTTCGGTGACCAGAACTTAACCACATAATCCAAGGTCTCACAAACCTCGCTTCTGTTACTAATGCTCCTAGACATGATCCGTTACTAATGCTCCTAGACATGATCCGTTACTAATGCTCCTAGACATGATCCGTTACTAATGCTCCGAGACATGATCCGTTACTAATGCTCCTAGACATGATCCGTTACTAATGCTCCTAGACATGATCCGTTACTAATGCTCCTAGACATGATCCGTTACTAATGCTCCTAGACATGATCCGTTACTAATGCCTAGACATGATCCGTTACTAATGCTCCTAGACATGATCCGTTACTAATGCTCCCTAGACATGATCCGTTACTAATGCTCCTAGACATGATCCGTTACTAATGCTCCTAGACATGATCCGTTACTAATGCTCCTAGACATGATCCGTTACTAATGCTCTAGACATGATCCGTTACTAATGCTCCTAGACATGAGTCCGTTACTAATGCTCTAGACATGATCCGTTAAATGCTGATGACATGATCCGTTACTAATGCTCCTAGACATGATCCGTTACTAATGCTCTGCAAGACTATGCTCATAGACATGATCGTTACTAATGCTCCTAGACATGATCCGTTACTAATGCTCCTAGACATGATCCGTTACTAATGCTCCTAGACATGATCCGTTACTAATGCTCCTAGACATGATCCGTTACTAATGCTCCTAGACATGATCCGTTACTAATGCTCCTAGACATGATCCGTTATCCGTTACTAACGCTCCTAGACATGATCCGTTACTAACGCTCTAGACATGATCCGTTACTAACGCTCCTAGAGCATGATCCGTTACTATTGCTCTAGTACATGAATGCTCTAGACATGATCCGTTACTTACTGGAGCATGATCCGTTACTGTGCGCCTAGACATGATCCGTTACTAATGCTCCTAGACATGCTCCTAGACATGATCCGTTACTAATGCTCCTAGACATGATCCGTTACTAATGCTCCTAGACATGATCCGTTACTAATGCTCCTAGACATGATCCGTTACTAATGCTCCTAGACATGATCCGTTACTAATGCTCCTAGACATGATCCGTTACTAACGCTCCTAGACATGATCCGTTACTAACGCTCCTAGACATGATCCGTTACTATTGCTCCTAGACATGATCCCGAGTACTGTTAAACTTATTACGTACAGTCCCCTTCACTGGTGCGTTTACAGGGGCTCGTCACATGAACATTCCACGAATCATTACATAGATATTTATTTTAAGTTTTACTCTGATTCCTTACTATGTTTACTATTGTGTGCTTTCTTCTGTCGATTGTAAACAAACACAGCGCTGCCATACTGTACACAACCTGACGAGACCCTGTAAACGCACTAGTGAAGGGGACCAAACAGCACTGCCATACTGTACACAACCTGACGAGACCCTGTAAACGCACTAGTGAAGGGGAACAAACAGCACTGCCATGCTGTACACAACCTGACGAGACCCTGTAAACGCACTAGTGAAGGGGACCAAACAGCACTGCCATACTGTACACAACCTGACGAGACCCTGTAAACGCACTAGTGAAGGGGAACAAACAGCACTGCCATGCTGTACACAACCTGACGAGACCCTGTAAACGCACTAGTGAAGGGGGACCAAGCAACTCTACTGTACACATGTGAGACCCTGTCAGCAGCACTAGTGAAGGGGACCAAACAGGCGGCTGCCTGCATACTGTGCACAACCTGACAGAGACCACTGTAAACGCGCACTAGTGAAGGGGACCAAACAAGCGCTGCCATACTGTACATATAACCTGACGAGACCCTGTAAACGCACTAGTGAAGGGGGGCCAAGCAACTGCCATACTGTACACAACCTGACGAGACCCTGTAAACGCACTAGTGAAGGGGACCAAACAGCACTGCCATACTGTACACAACCTAACGAGACCCTGTAAACGCACTAGTGAAGGGGGCCAAACAGCACTGCCATACTGTACACAACCTGACGAGACCCTGTAAACGCACTAGTGAAGGGGACCAAACAGCGCTGCCATACTGTACACAACCTGACGAGATCCTGTAAACGCACTAGTGAAGGGGACCAAACAGCGCTGCCATACTGTACACAACCTGACGAGATCCTGTAAACGCACTAGTGAAGGGGACTGTACATTAATGCATTGGTGTCTAGGTTTTAAGTTAGGTTCCTACTTACCGTTAACCTTAAATCTTTCTCAGTTCGATTTCTCTTCGTCTCCGTTGCTCAGGTAATGGCTCCACGGTTCGCCTGTCCCCCATTCACAGTTCACACCTGTGTACTGTACAGTTATACAGGTGTGTGTGCCATTTATATTTTCACCCAATAATTTGAACACTTGTGAATAGAAACGCGCGCATGTGTGTGTGTGTTTGTCTATGTATGTCTGTGTATATGTATCTATGTACGTACAATATATGTGCATGTGTGTGTCGAGAGAAGTAGGATGACGTGTGTGTGTGTGTGTCAGGAAACAAGGACTACACATCCTCCTGTTCTGACATTAAATATTGCTTTGTTTTCCTCTCTCTTTCTGATGTGTTTTAGCGTTTTTTTTATTTATTTTCTTTTACTCTGTTTTATATCTTCTTTATTGTCTTTAGTTATCTTAATTGTTTTATTCCCTGCTGTAATGTCTCATTTTCTACCTGTCTGTCTGTCTGTCTCTCACGCCTTCATTCTTCGTGTTATGGAGGACCTTAACTTGTTTTACCTGTCTTTAATTCCGCCTCAGTAATATTTCGCCTGTAGGATTAGACACAAAAAATAATAAAGTAAAAAAGTAAAAAAAAAATAATAAAAAATAAATTAAAAGGGGTAAAAACCAACTATCCATCGACCAGGGTTAAGGATCAGGATTTTGTAAGCTTCATTGTGTACATTCTTGCATCATCTTGTTATTATATTCCAGGTGTTTTAGTTGATATAAACACCTGTGGAGCTTTATTTACAACCTTTATAGTAGAGTTATGTTAGGTTAGATTTGGTTAGGTTAGGTTAGGTTCCTGGGATCAAATAAGTTAGTTTATCTTGGAAGTGAATATGTGAGTGGAGGCGCCTTGATGTTTAAGCTGTCTCGTGTTGTCGTTTGTATAATTGTGTTGGAGTGAGGGAAGTGCGTGAGGAGAGTACAAGTGTGTGTGTGCGTGTGCGTGCAAGAACCCGGGCGGGGTGTTAAATGTGTGTCTTTGTCTGTCTTGTGTTGTTGTGACAGAATTGCGACACACACACACACACACACACACACACACATACATACATACATACATACATACATACATACATACATCACTGAGGCCGTTTCTCACCTCCCACCTTCCTTCAGCTCAATCATATATACAGTGTGTAGGTGTGTGTACGTACAGTAGGTGTGGTGTTTGTACGTACAGTAGGTGTGGTGTTTGTACGTACAGTAGGTGTGGTGTTTGTACGTACAGTAGGTGTGGTGTTTGTACGTACAGTAGGTGTGGTGTTTGTACGTACAGTAGGTGTGGTGTTTGTACGTAGTTGTGTTGAACAAGTGTGGAGGCTGGCACGTAGTTTTCCACACCTGTTGACACTGGTGATGGATAACCTCGGTGATGGACCACAGGTTTGATAAGTAAATTATAGTGTGGCAGCTGAGGTGAGAGGATATTAGGTGGTCTTGTTCTTCCTCTTGGTCTTGTTCGTCTTCCTCTTGGTCTTGTTCTTCCTCTTGGTCTTGTTCTTCTTCTTCCTCTTGGTCTTGTTCTTCCTCTTGGTTTTGTTCTTCTTCCTCTTGGTCTTGTTCTTCTTCCTCTTGGTCTTGTTCTTCTTCTTCCTCTTGGTCTTGTTCTTCTTCCTCTTGTTCTTCCTCTTGGTCTTGTTCTTCTTCCTCTTGGTCTTGTTCTTCTTCCTCTTGGTCTTGTTCATCCTTCCCGAGGCTCCACGCTCACAATCTTTTATGTAAACACTTCTACTTTGTCTTCGTCTGAAAATTCACCTCCCAGCTTGTTTCACCTGAAGATTGACCACCCTAACATAACCCAACTTAACCTAACTTAACCCCAGCTTGTTTCACCTAAAGATTAACCACCCTAACCTAGCCCAACTTAACCTAACCCAACCAGTAACCTAACCTGGCCCAACCAACCTAACCAACTTCCAGCTTGTTTCACCTGAGAAGAGATTAGCCACCCCTCTTCAACCTAGCCCAGCCCAGCCAACCCAGCTTAGCCTAGCCTGGCCCAACCAGCCTGCTTAACCCCCGGTTTGCTTCACTAAGATTAACCACCTAACCTAACCTAACCCAACTTAACCCACCTAGCCCAACTTAACCTAACCTAAACTGTCTTACACCTAAGATTAACCACCCTAACATAACCTAAACTTAACCAAGCCTAACTTAGCACACAAACCAACCTAACTTAACCCAACCCAACCCACCTTTAACCTAACCCAACCTAGCCCACCTTTAACCCAACCCAACCCAACCTAGCCCACCTTTAACCTAACTTAACCTAACCTATCTCAACAACCCAACCTAACCCACCTTTAACCTAACCCAACCTAGCCCACCTTTAACCTAACCTTAACCCAACCTAGCCCACCTTTAACCTAACCTAACCTAACCCAACTTAACCTAACCCAACCTAGCCCACCTTTAACCTAACTTAACCTAACCCAACTTAACCTAACCCAACCTAGCCCACCTTAACCTAACTTAACCTAACCCAACCTAGCCCACCTTTAACCTAACCTAACCCAACCCAACCTAGCCCACCTTTAACCTAACCTAACCCAACCCAACCTAGCCCACCTTTAACCTAACCTAACCCAACCCAACCTAGCCCACCTTTAACCTAATCTAACTTAACCTAACCCAACTTAACCTAACCCAACCTAGCCCACCTTAACCTAACGTAACCCAACCCAACCTCGCCCACCTTTAACCTAACCTTAACCCAACCCAACCCAACCTAGCCCACCTGTAACCTAACCTAACTTTTAAAAAAACTTGGCTAGGTAAGTTAAGACCAGGTAGGTTATGTTACACAATTGACATTAGTTTTCTTCCCTGGTGTTTCTCAGTTATCGTATATTTTTCCCTCGGTTGTCGTATATTTTCCCCAGTTATCGTATATTTTCCCTCAGTTATCGGATATTTTCCCTCGGTTATCTTATATTTTCCCTGTTGTCGTATATTTTCCCTCAGTTATCGTATATATTCCCTCAGTTATCGTATATTTTTCCCTCAGTTGTCGTATATTTTCCTCAGTTATCGGATATTTTCCTCGGTTATCTTATATTTTTCCCTAGTTGTCGTATATTTTCCTCAGTTATCGTATATTTTCCCTCGTTGTCGTATATTTTTCCTCAGTTATCGTATATTTTCCTCAGTTATCGGATATTTTCCTCGGTTATCTTATATTTTTCCCTCAGTTGTCGTATATTTTCCTCAGTTATCGTATATATTCCCTCAGTTATCGTATATTTTTCCCTCAGTTGTCGATATTTTCCTCAGTTATCGGATATTTTCCTCGGTTATCTTATATTTTCCTCAGTTGTCGTATATTTTCCTCAGTTATCGGATATTTTCCTCAGTTATCGTATATTTTTCCTCAGTTGTCGTATATTTTCCTCAGTTATCGGATATTTTCCTCGGTTATCTTATATTTTTCCCTCAGTTGTCGTATATTTTCCTCAGTTGTCGTATATTTTCCTCAGTTATCGGATATTTTCCTCAGTTATCGTATATTTTTCCCTCAGTTGTCGTATATTTTCCCCAGTTGTCGTATAATTTTTCCCTCAGTTGTCGTATATTTTCCTCAGTTGTCGTATATTTTCCCTCAGTTATCGGATATTTTCCTCAGTTATCGTATATTTTTCCTCAGTTGTCTATATTTTCCCTCAGTTATCGATATTTTTCCCTCAGTTGTCATATTTTCCTCAGTTGTCGATATTTTTCCCTCAGTTGTCGATATTTCCTCAGTTGTCGTATATTTTCCCTCAGTTATCGGATATTTTCCTCAGTTATCTATATTTTTCCTCGGTTGTCGTACATTTTCCTCTTATCGAAGTTATCCTCATACGGTCATAAGTTTTCGTTCAGTTATCGCGACGCTTCTCTCCCGTCTCTCAGTTATCAGACGTCTTCTCCTCGCCTCTCAGTTATCGTGACGTCTTTCTCCCGTCTCTCAGTTATCGTACGTCTTCTCCCGTCTCTCTCAGTTATCGCATCGTCTTCCTCGCCTCTGTTATCGTACGTCTTCTCCCGTCTCTCAGTTATCATACGTCTTCTCCCGTCTCTCAGTTATCGTACGTTCTCTCCCGTCCCTCAGTTATCGTACGTCTTCTCCTGTCTCAGTTATCGTACGTCTTCCCGTCTCAGTTATCGCACGTCTTCTCCCGTCTCTAGTTATCGTACGTCTTCTCCCTGCTCTCAGTTATCGACGTCCTCTCCCGTTCTCAGTTATCGACGTTCTCTCCCGTCCTCAGTTATCGTACGTCTTCTCCCGTCTCTCAGTTATCGTACGTCCTCTCCCGTCTCTCAGTTATCGCATCGTCTTCTCCCGTCTCAGTTATCGTACGTCTTCTCCCGTCTCTCAGTTATCGTCACGTTCTTCCCGTCTCTCAGTTATCGCACGTCTTCTCCCGTCTCTCTCAGTTATCGTACGTCTTCTCCCGTCTCTCAATTATCGCATCGTCTTGTCCCGTCTCTCAGTTATCGTCGCCTTCTCCCGTCTCTCAGTATCGTCGTCCTCTCCGTCTCTCAGTTATCGTACGTCTCCTCGTCTCTCAGTTATCGCACGTCCTCTCCTGTCTCAGTTATCGCACGCCTTCCCCGCTCTCAGTTATCGTACGTCTTCTCCGTCTCTCAGTTATCGCACGTCTTCTCCTTCTCTCAGTTATCGTACGTCTTCTCCCGTCTCTCAGTTATCGTACGTCTTCCCCCGTCTCTCAGTTATCGTAATGCCTTCTCCCGTCTCTCAGTGTATCGTACGCTCCTCCTGTCTCAGTTATCGTACGTTCTTCCCGTCTCTCGTTATCGTACGTCTTCTCCCGTCTCTCAGTTATCGCACGTCTTCTCCCGTCTCTCAGTTATTGTCATGCCTTCTCCCGTCTTCGTTATTCACGTCTTCTCCGTCCTCAGTATCGCACGTCTTCTCCCGTCTCTCAGTTATCGTACGTCCTCTCCCGTCTCTCAGTTATCGTACGTCTTCTCCCGTCTCTCAGTTATCGTATGCCTTCTCCCCGCTCTCTAGTTATCGTACGTCTTCCCGTCTCTCAGTTATCGTACGTCTTCTCCCGTCTCTCAGTTATCACGCGTCTTCCTCCGCCTCTCAGTTATCGTCGTCTTCTCTCCCTCCTCTCAGTTATCGACGTCTTTTTCCCGTCTCTCAGTTATCGTACTTCTCCCGTCTCTCAGTTATCGTACGTCTTCTCCTGCTCTCAGTTATCGTACGTCTTCTCCCGTCTCTCAGTTATCGTACGTCTTTTCCCGTCTCTCAGTTATCACGTCTTCTCCTGCTCTCAGTTATCGTACGTCTTCTCCCGTCTCTCAGTTATCGTACGTCTTCTCCCCTCTCAGTCATCGTACGTCTTCTCCCGTCTCTCAGTTATCGTAACGTCTTCTCCCGTCTCTCAGTTATCGTACGTCTTCTCCCGTCTCTCAGTTATCGTACGCTCTCTCCTCTCTCTCAGTTATCAGACACGTCTTCCCGTCTCTCAGTTATCGACGTCTTCTCCCGTCTCTCAGTTATCGGACGTCTTCTCCCGTCTCTCAGTATCGTACGTCTTCTCCCGTCTCTCAGTTATCGACGTTCTTCCGTCTCCTCAGTTATCGTACGTCTTCTCCCGTCTCTCAGTTATCGCACGTCTTCTCCTCTCTCAGTTATCGTACGTCTTCCGTCTCTCTGTTATCGTACGTCTTCTCCGTCTCTCAGTTATTGTACGTCTTCTCCCGTCTCTCAGTTCTCGTATGCTCTTCCCGTCTCGCTATCGTACGTCTTCTCCCGTCTCTCAGTTATCGATCGTCTTCCTGTCCCCTCAGTTATTCTCTACTGCCTTCTTCCCCTGTCTCAGTTATCGTACGTCTTCTCCCGTCTCTCAGTTATCGTACGTCTTCTCCTGTCTCAGTTATCGTACGTCTTCTCCCGTCTCTCAGTTATCGTACGTCTTCCCGTCTCAGTTATTACGTACGTCTCCGTTTCCAAGTATCATGACGTTCTTCCCCCTCTCTCAGTTATCAGACGTCTTCCCGTCTCTCAGTTATCATGTACGTCTTCCCTTCTCTCATTAGTTATCGTACAGTCTTCCCGTCTCTCAGTTATCGTACGTTCTTCCCGTCACTCAGTTATCGTACGTCCTCTCCGTCTCTCAGATTATCGTACGTTCTCTCCCCGTCTCTCAGTTATCGTACGTCTTCTCCCGTCTCTCAGTTATCGTACGTTCTCCCGTCTCTCAGTTATCGTACGTCTTCTCCCGTCTCTCAGTTATCGTACGTCTTCTCCTGTCTCTCAGTTATCGTACGTCTTCTCCCGTCTCTCAGTTATCGTACGTCTCTCCCGTTTCTCAGTTATCGTACGTCTTCTCCGTCTCTCAGTTATCGTACGTCTTCTCCCGTTCTCAGTTATCGTACGTCTTCTCCCGTCTCAGTTATCGTACGTCTTCTCCCGTCTCTCAGTTATCGTACGTCTTCCCCGTCTCTCAGTTATCGTACGTCTTCTCCGTTTCTCAGTTATCGTACGTCTTCCCCGTCTCTCAGTTATCGTACGTCTTCTCTCCGTCCTCAGTTATCGTACGTTCTCTCCCGTCTCTCAGTTATCGCACGTCTTCCCGTCTCAGTTATCGTACGTCTTCTCCCGTCTCTCAGTTATCGCACGTCTTCTCCTTTCTCAGTTATCGCACGTCTTCTCCTCTCTCAGTTATCGCACGTCTTCTCCCGTCTCTCAGTTATCCTTAGTTTTCCCCTTCATTCTCGGTTATCTCTGTAAATTCTGAGAAAGTGCTGCAACATTAAGCAGTCAGAGGCAAAGTGTTAGAAATTCAAGAGTCTGTGGCTGTTATCATGTACGGTTATCACTACCACATCCTCTCTCTATCTCTGTCATATGTTTCGTCATCTCTCTCATATAAACATAAGTTACAAAGAAAACTTGTGTAAGTGTGTGTAAAGTATCTCTGTATCAAAACATTTCCTTTTTAATTTTTATAGATGTATGAAGGTAGCCCTGGGTGTGTGAAGGTGTGTGTAGCCGGGTGTGTGAAGGTGTAGCCCTGGGTGTGTGTGAAGGTGTGTACCCGGGTGTGTGAAGGTGTAGCCCTGTAAGAAGGTGGTAGCCCTGGGTGTGAAAGTGCAGCCTGGGTGTGTGAAGGTGTAGCCCTGGGTGTGTAGGTGTAGCCCCGTGGAATGTTTAGCCTGTGTGTGAAGGTAGCCCTGGGTGTGTGAAGGTGTGTAGCCTGGGTGTGTGAAGGTGTGTAGCTCTGGTGTGAAGGTAAGCGAGCCTGGGTGTGTGAAGGTGTAGCCCTG
>NW_024712562.1:0-12483 GCF_018991925.1 Homarus americanus
CTCTGCCTGCATTAATCACATATAAGGCAATGTTGCCATTTTTTGTTTTCGTCCCTCTACTGCCATTAATCCCATAAAGGCAATTGTTGCCATTTTTTGTTTTCGCCCCACTGCTGCCATTAATCACATATAAGGCAATTGTTGCCATTTTTTATTGTCGCCCCTCTGCTGCCATTAATCACATATAAGGCAATTGTTGCCATTTTTTGCTTTCGTCCTTCTGCTGCCGTTAATCTCATATAAGGCAATTGTTGCCATTTTTTGTTTTCGCTCCACTGTTGTAATTAATCACTGTAAAGGCCTGGGACTTAAGGATAGAAATCCCTTACCAGGCTAATCAGGATCTTAATAAAGGAAAGTCAAGGACCATGGTTTTCCGAGGAATAACAAACAACCGTTAGAGATTGGCATCTCTTTACTATAAAAATATAACAAAACTCTGACACCACTCAACAATCATCAAATAATTACGGGAGTCAAACAATTAATGGAAGCAACAATTAAAGGAATCAAACAAATAATGGGAGTCAGCAATTAATTGGATTCAAACAATTAAATGGAGTCAACAATTGATAGAATCGAACAATAAAGGGGAGTCAGCAATTAATGGAATCAAACAATGAACAAATATTTCCTACGGCAGTGGCCCTGGGGAAGGTTCTGGAACACGGTGATGCACACTCAGGTTAGGGAAACGTCCACTTCAACTCCACACTCAGCGACGTCTTGAAAAGGCAGGAGAACACCGGGGCACCGACGGAATGTGATGAACTGATGGTCGTGGTATGCGGTAGTGGTAGATGACCAGAGAGTTGGCAGTTGATAGGTGAAGGTCTGGGAACACAGCCCACGAGTCCAGGACCTATGATGAGATCACAGCCAGAATTTGAAGGACAGCAGGGTAGCTAGATACTGACGGTATGGCGGCTGGGTTGAATCTGCCGGCGGCGGAGATAGTCGCTGCCGTTCTCACCTCCGTCCAACCACCCCAAGTGTCGTCTGCACCAGCAAACGAGCGAGTTAGCAACGGTAACTAGCCGGAGGATCGTTTCCGCCCTTACACTGCTCCCCCAACAAAAATCTACCGTAAGGTAGATTAAAACTTAAGATTAGTACACAAAGCATAATCATCTTACAACAAATGCTTAAATACACATTGCACAATAAAGAAGGGTCATAGAAATGAACAGGTGGTAACTTGATGTCCGAAACGAATGCCTTATCAAGGAACTGCACGTGGGGTCCACTTCAGTCCAAGTTTAAGTTTGGGCCTATTTCCTGTCGTAGAGGATTCTTCTATCTCGTCAGGTGTTGGCAGCAACTGGCAACCGAGATCAACAGACTCTGGCGTCAGAACTTCACAGGAACTCTTGCAGGGTAGTGCCTCGACTAACTCCAGCTTGGGGACGTCGTCAAGGACACGAGCAATGTGGGTCCTGCAATTATATTTCCTTAATAATTTAGCTTGATGTAATTTAGGCTTCTTAGAGGAAGGGGGTGAGAATCGTCCAACAAAATCTATGGCTACCCGAGAAGAAGGTTCTGCAACGACGGGTAAGGGTTCAAGTGGAACAGGACGGACTCTACCCTTGGCGGACATACGTGGGCACTGATCACAATTCCTACAAAAAGCTCTAATATCCGCTCCCATACCTGGCCAGTAAAACTGATCAGCAACCTTCCTATAAGTTTTCCTACGAGAACAGTGACTTACAAGAGAGCTCTTGTGAGCTACAGAGAGAATGTTACTACGACAAACATCAGGGACAACAAGTAAAAACCGACCTACTTTAGCTGGTCGTTTGGATGAAATACAAGACCTGTGTAACACCCCATTAATAGAAACAAACTTATAAACCGACCCATCTCTCACCTGATCCACCTCCCCGGAAGTCACCTTCTCCCTTACCCGCTTAAGAGTGGCACACGAGTCTTGAAGCTTGGCGAACTCCCTGGGCGTCACAGTCAGTGGCAACAAATTCGGCAGAATCAGGGGATGCGGTCGTTTCACCTTCGCCGACCGTGGCCCTACAGCTTGGACCTTGGCGGCATGCGTGGCGGCGTGAGAGGGTGGCGAGGCGACCTCGGCAGGTGGCGAGTCGTCGTCCTCAGCAGGTGGCGTGGGGACTGGTGCTGGTGGCGAGGAGACTGGTGCTGGTGGCGAGGAGAGTGTTAACGGTTCCGGGTCGTTAGGGTCACGAACACCGGGAACATTACCAATGAGGGCACTTGCACATTTAATGGGAGCTCTTACCACATTAGACCAACCAGTGAAATAGGGGCAACGCAGGTAGCACCTAACAACAGGGAACTGGTCAACACGACCTAAATAATCGGCGACACTAACCTTCGGGCAGCTGGAGATGTCAGCGTCAGTCAGGGCTTCTTCAGAGACAATAATGCACGAGCAACCAGTGTCCCTGATGAAAGTAAATGCCCTAGACCCATTGATTGTTCCACTGACACAATAACGGGGGCAGCTCCTGACCTCCAAACAGAATCCGACCTTGTTGCTGGGTTGAGTGTCAGCAGTCTTGAAGGCGAGGGGATTCCTGGGACAGCGAGAACGAATGTGCCCTTCTCCTCCGCAGCTGTGGCACCGCACGGCTGGTGAAATACTCTTGTGTACTCCTGGGGATGGTTCCTCGGAGGACGGAGGCTTCGCAATCTTCACTACAGGAGGGGAAGACTTGGGGTAGGCGTTGCGAGCAGACGCCCAGTTGTCGGCAAGATGCACAGCTTCTCCAAGCGTCGCTGGCTGGTGTTCTTTGATGAAAATTCTCAAGTCTGGAGGTAGAGAAGACAAAAACTGATCTAATATCATGAAGTTAGAGAGAGACTCAAAGGTTTCTTCAACCCCTGATGTCTCCAGCCATTGTTGAAATAAACGACCCAGGTGAATCGAAAACTGCTGGTACGTTTCTCCCTCTCTAATCTTCGTTCTGCGAAAATCAGCACGATAACCGTCAGAAGTCTTGCAAAATCCTCGCAAGAGAGCTTGCTTCAACAAGAGGTAATCTCGGGTGATGTCGGCAGACAGGGACGTGTAAATTTCTACCGGCTTATCACTCAGTAGGCTACCCAACCTTACAGCATAGCTATCTGGGGCTACACCAAGCAGCTCAGCTACCCGCTCAAACCTAACAAGGTAGGAGGCGATGTCTTCTCCTTCACGGTACACAGGCAAGCTGGGTTTTACCACATTGTCTTGTATATGGCCAGAGGATTCTGGTCTACTTGAAGTATTAATCCTAGCCAGTTCTAGGTCCTTTTCTGCCTGCAACTTAGCTAATTCGAACTCTCTTTCTCTCTGACGTTCCTCCAACTCTCTTTCTCTCTGGCGTTCCTCCAACTCTCTCTCTTTCTGGCGTTCCTCCAACTCTCTCTCTTTCTGACGTTCCTCTCCCTCTCTCTCTTTCTGACGTTCCTCTCTCTCTTTCTCTTTCTGACGTTCCTCTCTCTCTTTCTGACGTGCCTCTCTCTCTCTCTGACGTTCCTCTCTCTCGGCATTCTGTTGGGTGACCACATACTGACCAATCTCATTACCTGTCAGACCCAGGGCCACCGCTTGACCTTTCAACACCTCAAAAGTAGACATAATGATCCAAAAGGCCAAGAACAAAGAAAAAACAAACAACTTACCCCGCAAATAGCCAAAGGTAACTCACCTAGTGGCTCAATCAGACCAGTAAATGATTTGATCCGACTGGAGGGAACCTCGTTCCGCACCCAGCTCAGCTGAATCACCTCAGGGTAACGAAACCGCACCAGGTGAAACAACAACATATATGCTATGACAGCATCCACAGTGCACCCCAACCAACACTAATTAACTTCCCCAAGTACAAGGGAGAGCAACAAAATTAGCACACAGAAGGAAGGGATAACCACTGAACAACACTTGCTTCCGGGCCACACACAGCAAGGTGGCGCGCTCACGGCGACTTACAACAACACCGGAACGAATGTTAAACCTCAGAAATCAAAGGTCAGAGACAATCCTGGCAAGCTCGCCACTTGTAAAGGCCTGGGACTTAGGGATAGAAATCCCTTACCAGGCTAATCAGGATCTTAATAAAGGAAAGTCAAGGACCATGGTTTTCCGAGGAATAACAAACAACCGTTAGAGATTGGCATCTCTTTACTATAAAAATATAACACAAAACTCTGACACCACTCAACAAACATCAAATAATTACGGGAGTCAAACAATTAATGGGAGCAACAATTAAAGGAATCAAACAAATAATGGGAGTCAGCAATTAATGGATTCAAACAATTAAATGGAGTCAACAATTGATAGAAACGAACAATAAAGGGGAGTCAGCAATTAATGGAATCAAACAATGAGCAAATATTTCCTACGGCAGTGGCCCTGGGGGAAGGTTCTGGAACAAGGTGATGCACACTCAGGATAGGGAAGCGTCCACTTCAATTCCACACTCACCGACGTCTTGAAAAGGCAGGAGAACACCGGGGCACCGACGGAATGTGATGAACTGATGGTCGTGGTATGCGGTAGTGGTAGATGACCAGAGAGTTGGCAGTTGATAGGTGAAGGTCTGGGAACACAGCCCACGAGTCCAGGACCTATGATGAGATCACAGCCAGAATTTGACGGACAGCAGGGTAGCTACATACTGACGGTATGGCGGCTGGGTTGAATCTGCCGGCGGCGGAGATAGTCGCTGCCGTTCTCACCTCCGTCCAACCACCCCAAGTGTCGTCTGCACCAGCAAACGAGCGAGTTAGCAACGGTAACTAGCCGGAGGATCGTTTCCGCCCTTACAATCACATATAAGGCAATTGTTACCATTTTTTGTTTTCGCTCCATTGCTGTAATTAATCACATATAAGGCAATTGTTGCCATTTTTTGTTTTCGCCCCACTGCTGCCATTAATCACATATAAGGCAATTGTTGCCATTTTTTGTTTTCGTCCCTCTGCTGCCGTTAATCACATATAAGGCAATTGTTGCCATTTTATGTTTTCGTCCCTCTACTGGCGTTAATCTCATATAAAGCAATTGTTGCCATTATTTGTTTTCGCCCCACTGCTGCCATTAATCACATATAAGGCAATTGTTGCCATTTTTTGTTTTCGCCCCACTGCTGTCATTAATCACATATAAGGCAATTGTTGCCATTTTTTCCATCCACTCCTGCCATTAATCAAATATAAGGCAATTGTTGCCATTTTTTATTGTCGCCCCTCAGCTGCCATTAATCACATATAAGGCAATTGTTGCCTTTTTTTTTTCGTCCCTCTGCTGACATTAATCACATATAACGCATTGTTGCCATTTTTTTATTTTCATCCATGTGCTGCCATTTATCACATATAAGGCAATTGCCATTTTATGTTTTCGCTCCTCTGCTGCCATTAATCACATACATTGCAATTGTTGCCATTTTTTGTTTTCGCCCCACTGCTGCCATTAATCACATATAAGGCAATTGTTGCCATTTTTTGTTTTCGTCCCTCTGCTGCCGTTAATCGCATATAAGGCAATTGTTGCCATTTTTTGTTTTCGCCCCACTGCTGCCATTAATCACATATAAGGCAATTGTTGCCATTTTTTATTTTCGCCCCACTGCTGCCGGTAATCGCATATAAGGCAATTGTGGCCATTTTTTGTTTTCGCCCCACTGCTGTCATTAATCACATATAAGGCAATTGTTGCCATTTTTTGTTTTCGCCCCACTACTGGCAATAATCACATATAAGGCAATTGTTGCCATTTTTTATTGTTGCCCCACTGCTGCCAATAATCACATATAATGCAAAAGTTGCCATTTTTTTGTTTTCGTCCCTCTGCTGCCGGTAATCGCATATATGGCAATTGTGGCCATTTTTCGTTTTCATCCCTCTGCTGCCGGTAATCACATATAAGGCAATTGTTGCCATTTTTTGCTTTCGCCCCACTGCTGCAATTAGTCACATATAAGGCAATTGTTGCCATTTTTTGTTTTCGCCCCACTGCTGCCATGAATCACATATAAGGCAATTTTTGCCATTTTTTTCCGTCCCTCTACTGAGGGTAATAGCATATAAGGCAATTGTTGCCATTTTTTGTTTTTGCCCCACTGCTGCCATTAATCACATATAAGGCAATTTTTGCCATTTTTTGTTTTCGCTCCACTGCTGCCATTAATCACATATAAGGCAATTGTTGCCATTTTGTTTTTGCCCCACTGCTGCCGTTAATCACATATAAGGCAATTGTTGCCATTATTTGTTTTCGTCCCTCTACTGCCATTAAGCACATATAAGGCAATTGTTGCCATTTTTTGTTTTCGCCCCACTGCTGCCATTAATCATATATTAGGCAATTGTTGCCATTTTTTGTTTTCGTCCCTCTGCTGCAGGTAATCCCATATAAGGCAATTGTGGCCATTTTTTGTTTTCGTCCCTCTGCTGCCGTTAATCACATATAAGGTAATTGTTGCCATTTTTTGTTTTCACCCCACTTTTGCCATTATTCACATATAAGGCAATTGTTGCCATCTTTTGTTTTCGCCCCACTTCTGCCATTAATCACATATAAGGCAATTGTTGCCATATTTTGTTTTCGCCCCACTGCTGCCGTTAATCACATATAAGGTAATTGTTGCCATTTATGGTTTTGCCCCACTGCTGCCATTAATCATATGTTCGGCAAGTACTGTTGCCATTTTTTGTTTTCGTCCCTCTGCTGCCATTAATCACATATAAGGCAATTGTTTCCATTTTTTTTCGCCCCACTGCTGCCATTAATCACATAAAAGGCAATTGTTGCTATTTTTCGTTCTCGCCCCACTTCTGCCATTAATCACATATAAAGCAATTGTTGTAATTTTTTATTGTCGCCCCTCTGCTGCCATTAATCACATATAAGGCAATGGTTTCCATTTTTTATTGTCGCCCCTCTGCTGCAATTAGTCACATATAAGGCAATTGTTTCCATTTTTTGTTTTCGACCCACTGCTGCCATTAATCACATATAAGGCAATTGTTGCCATTTTTTGTTTTCACCCTACTGCTGCCATTAATCGCATATAAGGCAATTGTTGCCATTTTTTGTTTTCGTCCCACTGCTGCCATTAGTCACATATAAGGCAATTGTTGCCATTTTTTGTTTTCGCGCCACTGCTGCCATTAATCACATATAAGGCAATTGTTGCCATTTTTTGTTTTCGTCCCACTGCTGCCATTAGTCACATATAAGGCAATTGTTGCCATTTCTTGTTTTCGTTCCTCTGCTGCCGTTAATCACACATAAGGCAATTGTTGCCATTTTTCGTTTTCGCCCCTCTGCTGCCATTAATCGCATGTAAGGCAGTTTTTACCATTTTTTGTTTTCGCCCCACTGCGGCCATTATCACATATAAGGCAATTGTTGCCATTTTTTGTTTTTGCCCCACTACTGCCATTAATCACATATAAGGCAATTGTTGCAATTTTTTGTTTTTGCCCCACTGCTGCCGTTAATCATATATAAGGCAATTGTTGCCATTTTTTGTTTTCGTCTCTCTACTGCCGGTAATCGCATATAAGGTAATTGTTGCTATTTTTTGTTTTCGCCCCACTGCTGCCATTAATCACATATAAGGCAATTGTTGCCATTTTTTGTTTTCGCGCCATTGCTGCCATTAATCACATATATGGCAATTGTTGCCATTTTTTGTTTACGCACCACTGCTGCCACTAATCACATTTAAGGCAATTGTTGCCATTTTTAGTTTTCGCCCCACTACTGCCATTAATCACATATAAGGCAATTGTTGCCATTTTTTGTTTTCGCCCCACTGCTGCCATTAATCACATATAAGGTAATTGTTGCCATTTTTTATTGTCGCCCCTCTGCTGCCATTAATCACATATAAGGCAATTGTTGCCATTTTTTGTTTTCGCCCCTCTGCTGCCATTATTCACATAGAAGGCAATTGTTGACATTTTTTGTTTTCGCCCCACTGCTGCCATTAATCACATATAAGGCGATTGTTGCCATTTTTTGTTTTCGTCCCTCTGCCACCGTTAATTACATATAAGGCAATTTTTGCCATTTTTTATTGTCGCCCCTCTGCTGCCATTAATCACATATAAGGCAATTGTTGCCATTTTTTGTTTTCGCCCCTCTGCTGCCATTAATCACATATAAGGCAATTGTGGCCATTTTTTGTTTTCGTCCCTCTTCTGCCATTAATGACATATAAGGCAATTGTTGCCATTTTTTGTTTTCGCTCCACTGCTGCCATTAATCACATAAAGGCAATTGTTGCTTTTTTATATTGTCGCCTCTCTGTTGCCATTATTCACATATAAGGCAATTGTTGCCATTTTTTATTGTCGCCCCTCTGCTGCCATTAATCACATATAAGGCAATTGTTGCCATTTTTTGTTTTCGCCCCTCTGCTGCCATTAATCACATATAAGGCAATTGATGCCATTTTTTGTTTTCGCCCCTCTGCTGCCATTAATCACATATAAGGCATTTGTTGCCATTTTTTGTTTTCGTCCCTCTGCTACCGTTAATCGCATATAAGGCAATTGTTGCCATTTTTTGTTTTCGCCCCGCTGCTGCCATTAACCACATTTAAGGCAATTGTTGCCATTTTATTGTCGCCCTCTGCTGCTATTAATCACATATAAGGTAATTGTTACATTTTGTTTTCGCCCTCTGCTGCTATTAACTACATCCTAAGGTAATTATTAAGCATTTTTATTTTCGTCCCTTCTGCTATTAATCACATATAAGGTAATTGTTGCCTTTGTTTTCGCCCCACTGCTGCCATTAATCATATATAAGGCAATTGTTGCCATTTTTTATTGTCGCCCCTCTGCTGCCATTATTCACATATAAGGCAATTGTTGCCATTTTTTATTGTCGCCCCTCTGCTGCCATTAATCACATATAAGGCAATTGTTGCCATTTTTTGTTTTCGCTCCTCTGCTGCCATTAATCACATATAAGCTAATTGTTGCCATTTTTTGTTTTCGTCCCTCTTCTGCCATTAATCACATATAAGGCAATTGTTGCCATTTTTTGTTTTCGCTCCACTGCTGCCATTAATCACATATAAGGCAATTGTTGCCATTTTTTATTGTCGCCCCTCTGTTGCCATTATTCACATATAAGGCAATTGTTGCCATTTTTTATTGTCGCCCCTCTGCTGCAATTAATAACATATAAGGCAATTGTTGCCATTTTTTGTTTTCGCCCCTCTGCTGCCATTAATCACATATAAGGCAATTGTTGCCATTTTTTGTTTTCGCCCCACTGCTGCCATTAATCACATATAAGGCAATTGTTGCCATATTTTGTTTTCGTCCCTCTGCCACCGTTAATCGCATATAAGGCAATTGTTGCCATTTTTTGTTTTCGCCCCACTGCTGTCATTAACCACATTTAAGGCAATTGTTGCCATTTTTTGTTTTCGTACCTCTTCTCCCATTAATCACATATAAGGA
The DNA here is from genome assembly GCF_018991925.1 of Homarus americanus. NCBI lineage: Eukaryota > Metazoa > Arthropoda > Malacostraca > Decapoda > Nephropidae > Homarus > Homarus americanus. The sequence continues at coordinate 9,451 of NW_024712562.1, forward strand.
AATAATTGCCATTTTTTGTTTTCGCCCCACTGCTGCCATTAATGACATATAAGGCAATTGTTGCCATTTTTTATTGTCGCCCCTCTCCTGCCATTAATCACATATAAGGCAATTGTTGCCATTTTTTGTTTTTGCCCCACTGCTGCCATTAATCACATATAAGGCAATTGTTGCTATTTTTTATTGTCGCCCCTCTGCTGCCATTAATCACATATAAGGCAATTGTTGCCATTGTTTGTTTCTGCCCCTCTGCTGCCATTAATCACATATAAGGCAATTGTTGCCATTTTATTAATCGCCTCTGCTGCCATTAATTACATATAAGGCAATTGTTGCCATTTTGTTTCGCCCTCTGCTGCCATTAATCACATATAAGGCAATTGTTACCATTTTTTGTTTTCGCCCCACTGCTGCCATTAATCACACATAAGGCAATTGTTGCCATTTTTTGTTTTCGCTCCTCTGCTGCCATTAATCACATATAAGGCAATTGTTGCCATTTTTTGTTTTCGCCCCTCTGCTGCCATTAATCACACATAAGGCAATTGTTGCCATTTTTTGTTTTCGCCCCTCTGCTGCTATTAATCACACATAAGGCAATTGTTGCCATTTTTTGTTTTGGCCCCTCTGCTGCCATTAATAACATATAAGGCAATTGTTGCCATTTTTTGTTTTCGCCCCACTGCTGCCATTAATCACATATAAGGCAATTGCTGCCATTTTTTATTGTCGCCCCTCTGCTGCCATTAATCACTTATAAGGCAATTGTTGCCATTTTTTGTTTTCGCCCCTCTGCTGCCATTAATCATATATAAGGCAATTGTTGCAATTTTTTGTTTTCGCCCCTCTACTGCCATTATTCCCATAGAAGGCAATTGTTGCCATTTTTGCTTTCGCCCCACTGCTGCCATTAATCACATATAAGGCAATTGTTGCCATTTTTTGTTTTCGTCCCTCTACCACCGTTAATCGCATATAAGGCAATTGTTGCCATTTTTTGTTTTCGCCCCACTGCTGCCATTAACCACATTTAAGGCAATTGTTGCCATTTTTTGTTTTCGTCCCTCTTCTGCCATTAATCACATATAAGGCAATAATTGCCATTTTTTGGTTTCGCCTCACTGCTGCTATTAATGACATATAAGGCAATTGTTGCCATTTTCTATGGTCGCCCCTATCCTGCCATTAATCACATATAAGGCAATTGTTGCCATTTTTTGTTTTCGCCCCACTGCTGCCATTAATCACATATAAGGCAATTGTTGCCATTTTTTGTTTTCGCCCCACTGCTGCCATTAATCACACATAAGGCAATTGTTACCATTTTTTGTTTTCGCTCCACTGCTGCCATTAATCACATATAAGGCAATTGTTGCCATTTTTTATTGTCGCCCCTCTGCTGCCATTATTCACATATAAGGCAATTGTTGCCATTTTTTATTGTCGTCCCTCTGATGCCATTGTTCACATATAAGGCAATTGTTGCCATTTTTTATTTTCGCCCCTCTGCTGCCATTATTCACATTTAGGGCAATTGTTGCCATTTTTTATTGTCGCCCCTCTGCTGCCATTAATCACATATAAGGCAATTGTTGCCATTTTTTGTTTTCGCCCCACTGCTGCCATTAATCACATATAAGGCAATTGTTGCTGTTACTATTGTCGCCCCTCTGCCATTAATTACATATAAAGACCATTGTTGCTGTTTTGTTTCGCCCTCTTTCTTGCCATTAATCGCATATAAAGGCAATTGTTGCCATTTTTGTTTCGTCCTCTGCTGCGGTTTCGTTTGCATATAAGGCAATTGTTGCCAGTTGTCGTTTTCGTCCCTCTGCTGCCGGTAATCCCATATAAGGCAATTGTGGCCATTTTTTGTTTTCGTCCCTCTGTTGCCAATAATCGCACAAAGGCAATTGTTGCCATTTTTTGTTTTCGCCCCTCTGCTGCCATTAATCACATATAAGGCAATTGTTGCCATTTTTTGTTTTCGCCCCACTGCTGCCATTAATCACATAGAAGGCAATTGCTGCCATATTTTGTTGTCGCCCCTCTGCTCCCATTAATCACATAGAAGGCAATTGCTGCCATTTTTTGTTTTCGCCCCACTACTACCATTAATCACATATAAGGCAATAGTTGCCATTTTTTGTTTTCGTCCCATTGCCACCGTTAATCGCATATAAGGCAATTGTTGCCATTTTTTGTTTTCGCCCCACTGCTGCCATTAACCACATTTAAGGCAATTGTTGCCATTTTTTGTTTTCGTCCCTCTTCCGCCATTAATCCCATATAAGGCAATAATTGCCATTTTTTGTTTTCGCCCCACTGCTGCTATTAATGACATATACGGCAATTGTTGCCATTTTTTGTTTTCGTCCCTCTTCTGCCATTAATCACATAAAAGGCAATAATTGCCTTTTTTTCGCCCCACTGCTGCCATTAATGACATATATGGCAATTGTTGCCATTTTTTATTGTCGCCCCTCTCCTGCCATTAATCACATATAAGGCAATTGTTGCCATTTTTTGTTTTCGCCCCTCTGCTGCCATTATTCACATATTAGGCAATTGTTGCCATTTTTTGTTTTCGCCCCACTGCTGCCCTTAATCACATATAAGGCAATTGTTGCCATTTTTTGTTTTCGCCCCTTTGCTGCCATTAATCACATATAAGGCAATTGTTGCCATTTTTTGTTTTCGCTCCTTTGCTGCCATTAATCACATATAAGGCAATTGTTGCCATTTTTTATTGTCGCCCCTCTGCTGCCATTAATCACATATAAGGCAATTGTTGCCATTTTTTGTTTTCGTCCCTCTTCTACCATTAATCACATATAAGGCAATAGTTGCCATTTTTTGTTTTCGCCCCACTGCTGCCATTAATGACATATAAGGCAATTGTTGCCATTTTCTATTGTCGCCCCTCTCCTGCCATTAATCACATATAAGGCAATTGTTGCCATTTTTTGTTTTCGCCTCTCTGCTGCCATTAATCACATATAAGGCAATTGTTGACATTTTTTGTTTTCGCCC